>NW_024070439.1:0-13221 GCF_014754425.2 Oryx dammah
CCTAGTGTTTATTTCTCGTATAGCTCCACGTTTGTACCCTGAGACTGCCTTCATGCAATCCCCCTCCCTGCATCTCCTGCCGCTGGTAGCCACAAATCTGGTTTCTCTTTTTATGTGCTTGCTTGCTTGCTTTTGTAGCATGGTTGGCATGCACAACTGTGTTTGCTCCTGTTATGCAACTTAGTATTTCAGTACTTTGATACACTTCAAAATAATCACCACAATAAATCCAGCTATGATAGTCATCAGAGAAATGTATTACATAACTATTGACTGTATTTCTCACACTCCTTTCATACCTGTGACATTTATTTTGCAGCTGAAAGTTTGTATTTTGATCCCCATCAGCCTTCTCTCCCCTTCCCTCACTCTCCTGCTTTTTGTCAACTACCTGTTTGTTCTCTATGAGTCTGTTTCTGTTCATTTGCTTTGCCTTTTATTTTTCATATATAAGTGAAATTGCAGTATTTGTCTTTCCCTGACTTATTTCACTAAGCCTGATACCCTCTGGGTCCATTCATGTTGTCACAAATGACAGGATTCCTTTCTTTCTTATGGCTGAGCAGTACTCAGAAGCCAGTATTCTCAACTGTAGTAAACAAGGCTGCAATGAGCGTAGGGGTGTATATATCTTTTCTAATTAATGTTTTTTTGGGGTATTTTTTGGATAAATGCCCAGGAGTGGAGTTGCTGGATTATATGACAGTGTTATTTTTGACTTTTTGAGAAACTCCATACTGTTTCCATAGTGACTGCAACGATTCGCATTGCCCACAACAGTGCTCTAGAGTCCCCCTTTCTCTACATCCTCGCCAACCTTTCTTATTTACTGTCTTTTTGATAATAGCCATGCTGGCAGGTGTGAGGTGATAGTTCCTTGTTGTTTGATTTGCATTTCTCTGGTGATTAGTGATGTTGAGCATCTTTGCACGTGCCTATTGGCTATTTGTATGTCTTCTCTGGAAAAATGTCTCTTTAAGTCTCAGTCCATTTTTAATCATGTTATTTGTTTTTTTTTCTTCTTGGTTTGTATTGAGTTGTATGAGTTCTTTGTGTCTTTTGGATACTAACCTATTATCAGATATATTATTTGCAAATGTCTTCTTCCACAGAAAGTCGCCTTTCCCTTTGGTTTGTAATTTTCTTTGCTGTTCAAAAGATTTTAGTTTGATAAAGTCCCATTTGTTTGTGTTACTTTTGTCTCTCTTGTCTGAGGAATCATATCCCCCCAAAATGTAATAGTAATATTATTAATATTAATAGTAATATTAAAAAAAGTTAAAGAGGTTACCATCTTATGTCTTCTACCCGAAGTTTTATGGCTTTAGGTCTTTAATCTATTTTGAATTTATTTTTGTTCATAGTGTGAGAGAGCAATCCAGTTTGATTCTTTGGCATGTAGCTGCCCAGTTTTCCCAGTAGCATTTACTGAAGAGGCTATCTTTCCCCCATTGTATATTATTACCTCCTTTGTTGTAGATCAGCTGCAATATAGATCTGAAGTTACTTCTGCTCTATATTCTGGTCCACTGATATACGTGTCTGTTTCTGTGTCAGTACCTCACTGTTTTGATCACTGTAGTATTGTAGCATAGTTTTAAACCAGGAAGTGTGATTCCTTCAGTTTCACTCTTTTTTAAAAAACTGAAGTGCAGTTAATTTACAACGTTGTGTTAGTTTCTGTCATACAGCAAACTTATTCAGATATAGATTCTTTTTCATTACAGATTATTATGAGGTATTGAATATAGGCCCCTTTGCTATATGTAGGAACTTGCTATTTGTCTCTTTTATGTATAGTGATGTGTAGCTGTTAATCCCAAGCTCCTAATTTAACTCTCCCCTCTCTTTCCCTTTGGTAACAAAAAATTTCTTTTCTATGTCTGTGAGTCTGTTTCTCTTGAAAAATAAGTTCATTTGTATCATTTTTTAGATTCCACGTATAAGTGATACCACATGACATGTATCTTTATCTGATTGTTTCACTTAGTAGGATAATCTCTAAGCCCCATCCCTGTTACTGCTCCAGTTCTGTTCTTTTCTCTCAAGATTTTTTTGGTTATTCAGTCTATTATGCTTCCATAAAAATTTTAGAATTATTTTTTCTTGTTCTTTGAAAAATGCCATTGGTGTTTTGATAGATACTGTGTTGTATCTGTAGCTTGCCTTGGGTAGTATGGTCATTTTAATAATGTTAATTCTTTCAATCCATGTATCCACAGTGTATCTTTCTTTTTTTTTTTTTTTTTCACAGTGTATCTTTCTATTTGTTTGTGTCAGCTTCAATTTCTTTCATCAGGGTCTTATAGTTCCCGGAGTATAGGTCTTTAACCTTCTTAGATTTATTCCTAGGTTTTACATTCTTTTTGATATGATTGAGAATAGAATGGTAATATTATTAATAATTTCTTTTCCTGATAGCTCACCATCAGTGTATAGAAATGCAGTAGATTTCTGTATAATAATTTTGTATGCCTTAATATTACTGAATTCACTGATGAGTTCTAGTAGTTTTTGGTGGTGATTTTAGGATTTTCTATGTATAGTGAGTATCGTGTAATCTGTAAAAAATGACAATTTTACTTTATCCTATCAACACCAATCCCAGAGCTTGTGTCATCCTGCTGGAGGGTGGGTGAGGCCCAGGAGCACTGGAAGATAATTCTAGGTCCCAGGTGGCTGAGAGCTCAGGGGATTCTAAGGGAGCTGGTCACTAGTGGATGGGCCTGTGTCTCCACTCAACCAGCCCTTTTACATGAGGCATCCTTGTACTGGTGTTGACAGGGTGATAGGTGGGGCTGGGTCCTGATACTAATGATTTCAAAATGGCACTAGCCAGCACAGTGTCACTGTTAGAGCTGAGCTCCCCCAAAACAGATGGTGCCCATATTTATACCCCAGAATGATATCTGTCTCCTGCCTCTCTGGGAGGCTGTTTAAGTTCAGCAGGTGGGCCTGACCAGGCTCCTTTCTGATTGCTGCTTCTTCCCTGGTCCCTACAGTATGTGAGATTTTGTGTGCAAGCTTTGAGAGTGGAGTCTCTATATCTTATAGCCCCTGGCTCTCCTGAAAGTAAGCCCTACTGGCCTTCCAAGCCCAACATTCTGGAAGCCCTTCTTCCCATTTCAGGACCCCTAGGCTAGGAAGCCCCATGTGGGCTCATATCCCTCACTCCTGAGGGAGAACCTCTGCAATACTAATTAACTCCCATTTGTGGGTCATCCACCCTGGGGTGTGGGTCTTGATTATACCATGTCTTCAGTTCAATTCAGTCGCTTAGTTGTGTCCAAATCTTTGTGACACCAGGGACTGCAGCACGCCAGGCCTCCCTGTCCATCACCAACTCCCGGAGTTTACCCAAACTTGTGTCCATTGAGCTGGTGATGCCATCCAGCCATCTCACTCTCCGTCGTCCCCTTCTCCTCCTGCCTTCAATCTTGCCCAGCATCAGGGTCTTTTTCAATGAGTCAGCTCTTCACATCAGGTGACCAAAATATTGGAGTTTCAGCTTCAACATCAGTCCTTCCAATCAATATTCAGGACTGATCTCCTTTAGGATGGACTGGTTGGATCTCCTTGCAGTCCAAGGGACTCTCAAGAGTCTTCTCCAACACCACAGTTCAAAAGCATCGTTTCTTCGGCACTCAGCTTTCTTTATAATCCAACTCTCACAACCATACATGCTACTGAAAGGACCATAGCCTTGCCTAGATGGACCTTTTTTGGCAAAGTAATGTCTCTGCTTTTTAATATGCTGTCTAGGTTGGTCATAACTTTCCTTCCAAGGAGTAAACATCTTTTAATTTAATGGCTGCAGTCACCATCTGCAGTGATTTTGGAGCCCAGAAAAATAAAGTCAGCCACCATTTCCACTGTTTCCTCATCTATTTGCCATGAAATGATGGGACTGGATGCCATGATCTTCGTTTTCTGAATGCTGAGCTTTAAGCCAACTTTTTCACTCTCCTCTTTCACTTTCATCAAGAGGGTTTTGAGTTCCTCTTCACTTTCTGCCATAAGGGTGGTATCATCTGCATATCTGAGGTTATTGATATTTCTCCTGGCAATCTTGATTCCAGCTTGTGTTTCTTCCAGTCCAGCGTTTCTCATGATGTACTCTGCATATAAGTTAAATAAGCAAGGTGACAATATACAGCCTTGATGCACTCCTTTCCCTATTTGGAACCAGTGTGTTGTTCCATGTCCAATTCTAACTGTTGCTTCCTGACCTGCATGCAGATTTCTTGAGAGGCAGGTCAAGTGGTCTGGTATTACCATCTCTCTCAGAATTTTCCACAGTTGATTGTGATCCACACAATCAAAGGCTTTGGCTTAGTCAATAAAACAGAAATAGATGTTTTTTGGAACTCACTTGCTTTTTCCTTGATCCAGTGGATGTTGGCAATTTGATCTCTGGTTCCTCTACCTTTTCTAAAAACAGCTTGAACATCTGGAAGTTCACGGTTCATGTATTGCTGAAGCCTGGCTTGGAGAACTTTGAGCATTCCTTTACCAGCGTGTGAGATGAGTGCAATAGTGCGGTAGTTAAGAAAGGCAATGCCAAAGAACGTTCAAGCTCAGTAAATCTTTAATTAATTTCTGTTCAAGGGTGGGGCTGTGTTCCTTCACTCTTGTTTGGCCTGAGGCCAAACTGTCCACCCACGCCTCCACCGGACACTCCTGGAGGCTCATAGACAAGTCTGGCTCAGTCTCCCACTGGCCTCCAAAGTCAAATTCCCTGGGGATTCTCAGTGCCTTTGGCAGATCCCCAGGTTGGGAAATCTGTTGTGGGTCCTAGAGCTTTCTTAACAGTGCGAGAATTTGTTTGATATCATTGTTCTGCAGCTTGTGGGTTGTCTGCTCGGTGGCTCTATGGTGGGGCTATTGGCAACGTCCTCCAAGAGGGCTGATGCCACACGCTGGGTGACCCAGGTCTGTTGCAGCCAGAGCCCCTGTCCCCTTGGCAGGCTGCTGCTGGCTTGTGCCTCTGCACGAGATACTCAAACACTCAAAGGCAAGTCTGGCTCAGTCGCTGGGGGTCTCTGCACCCTGTTGCACACAAGGTTTTGTTTGAGTCCTCTGAGTGTCTCTGATGGGTATGGGGTTTGATTCTAAATGGGATTTCACCCCTCCTACATCTTATTGCGGCTTCTCATTTGCCCCTGGACGTGTGGTATCTTTTTTTGGTGAGGTCCAACATTCTCCTGTCGATGGTTGTTCAGCAGCGAGTTGCAATTTTGGAGTTGTCGCAGGAGAAGATGAGCTCACCTCCTTCGACTCTGCTACCAGAGTGGGAGGCAACACATTTTTGTTGTTCCAAGTCACCCTGTTCCAGGCACTTTGAGGTGAACACAGCCTTCTCCACTTTCAGTCCCCTGCTACCTGCTCTTGCGAGTTCCATGAGATTTCCATGATGTACAGTTATCTTACTGTCAAGAACACTTCTTGCTTATTCATACCTCTGTTCAGGGGAAGGTGGGGCCCATCAAAGCACCAACTGTGGCTTGCCTTCGTGTGAAAAATCATAAAACTTGGTGTTGGGCAAGGTAGTCTCATGGAAGCAGTTTTATATATTTATAAATTATTTTATTAGATTATTTATAAATAAGTAATAAAATATGTATTAAATTTATTTATTTATTTATTGTGGCTGTATCAGGTCTTAGCTGTGGCAGGCAGGATCTTCGCTCTGGCACACAAGGTTGGTTGCCCCATGGTACATGGATGTTAGTTTCTCAACCAGGGATTGAACCCATGTCCTTTGCATTAGAAGGCAGATTCTTAGCCACTGGACCACCAGGGAACTCCCATGCATGTAGTGTTTTGGCCCTCACTTGGCAGCATAAGAATGGGCCTTGGGCTTGGAACTCCACCCAGCCTGTGCTAGGCTTATCGCCTTGTGTGAGAGTGTATTTCCCTCTTTCAGGCTCAGTGACTGCTCTTCTGTCTTTGAAGTGCACGCATGTTATGGAACTCGGCCAACCCTCCTGTTACGCTGTCCTCCTCAGGGAGGGGGCAGGGTCTTTCTACTGGGCATAAGAAGGATGCACGTAGGCAAATTGCTTTGTGTCGGCCATCAGGGGAGACTGGCTGGTTGTGGGTACCCATGCCCACTGTTGGGGCTCGTCGTGCTCTGTGTAAGGAAAGTGCTCTTCCTTCCGGTGCTTGACTGTGCTCTTCCTGGCGATTCAGATACGAGATGCAGTGGGCAGAGGTGTTTGGACTTCCACTCCTGGCGGCTGGCATAGTGGTGACCTTTGCTATTCCCCACGGAGTTGGTGCCTGGCTCTGGTTTTGCAGACAAGTGCCCTGGAATCTGCTTGACAGATATGATAGGATTCAAGCTGGGAGTGGAGGTCAGAAAGTGAGCCTTGGGGAAAACATGCAGGAATATGGCTGGGACAGAAAGAGGATCCAGCAAAAGAGCTGGGATGTTGCTGCTGGAGATCCAGGATCTTGGACCACAGCCTCCAAGGATGGTTAAAGCAAACACCCCCAGCACGGTGGCAGCCTGTGTGATACAGGAGGCACACTGGCCTGCATGCATTTGCCCCGTGATGAAATCTGTTATCAACGTGCATCCCGAATGAGGGAAACCTTTCTCCCAAAGGAAAACGTCAGCCTGGCCAGGCATGTGGATCATGGCAGGATGTGGTTATGGCAGAAGCCCTGGATGCAGAAGAGGGTGCTCAGTGAGAGAGCTGGGCAGCCCAGAAAGTCCTACCCCATCTTCCCCAGGGCAGATTAGACATGGAGAGGTCACATTCTGACGTGGCCATCAGTCTCTGTAGAAGGGTCACCTCATGGATCTGAGACACAATCATTGCACGTGATTGTGCAATGAGGCCCCACGTCAGAAGGGTCTCACACATTCTGGAGCTACTCTGTTCTGAGGAATCTGTCCTTTTCAGGATTTGGTCTGTAACTGACCTTGGAGAAAAATCTGAACATAAACTATAAGATATAATAAAGGTCCAGATTAATTCACTTCAGTCCCTAACCACAATAGTGGAGGACTGGTACCTTCTGCATCAGAAGAGGATTCAGAGAACCTGCATGGACGCATGGGGCCAGCGTCCTCCTGTCCAGGGTGAGCAAGGTCTGGGACCTGGCGCCCTCTGAACCCCACTGTCATTACAAAGAGCTGCCTTGCCCACTGATGATTTAGATAACAGGAAGTTCTATTCCATGAGGTGACAAAGAATTCTCAAGCAGCCCTTCTGCTGTTGTCCTCAAGGATCCTTCCAGATGTTTCCATATCGGGCAGCTGCTCCAACAGACTCTACCCTGAACAGTGCAAGAGGTGTCCGTCGTGGAACCGGAACAAACCAGAGAACCACCATCCCCTCCCTGCTGAGAAAGCAGCCCTAGCAATGTAATACATTTTCCTGGATTAGCTCCGTGTTCACCTATGAATTGGGGTGAAAGAGTTTAAAGAGTTCTCAGATAAGGCCACATTCAGCAGAGGTTCTGGGTGGGGATTGGGGCAGAGGTGACTCCTCAGCATTCAGTCCAGCCCCAGAGAACACAGTTAGCAGAGAGGTAGCAGGTGATCAAGGGAATGGGCAGGCACAGTCTAGCTTTGGGTCTTGGATGAAGAACAACAATGTGAACTAGAATGTTCCCCAGAGGGAGCAGCAGAGTCAGAGGAGATTTTCCAAGGTAAGAGGGTGTGATCTTTCCCTGGGTGAAATCAGAGGTGATGAAACACAGGTGTAGTCTTATCCTGTAATGATTAACGTTCGGAGGGCACGCTGGTTTCCAATAACATGCAATTTTACTTAAGTGACTTGATGATAAGATAAGACAAGGGAACAAATATAGGTGGCAGAGCCCCACCAGAGACGGAGCACCTTCTGGTTTGTGCGGAGATGGCCCTGGGACTGTAGCTTCAGCAGCAGGTGCTGTCTGGACTCCTGCTCTGTGTGTGTGTCGGGCTATGGGCCAAGGCTGGGAAGGTGCTGGTGGTCCCCATGGAGGGCAGCCACTGGCTCAGCATGCGGGAGGCCGTGCGGGAGCTCCATGCCAGGGGTCACCAAGCAGTGGTTGTTGCTCTGGAGGGGAATATGCACATCAAGGCAGAGGACTTTTTTTTTTTTTTACCGTGAAAGTCTATGCTGTTCCCTACACACAGGATGAGTTTGATTCCATCATGAGGACTCATATTCATGTGTTTTTCCAAAGAGTATATTTTCTTACAATGTTTTGGGAAGCGATGGCAACTTTGAAAAATGTGTCTTTTCTGTATGAAAGGTCTTGTGAGGCACTACTGTATAACAATGATCTGATCAGAGACCTGAATGCCAGTTCCTTTGATGTGGTTTTAACAGACCCTGTTCACCCCTGTGGGGCAGTGCTGGCTAAGTACCTGTCCATTCCTGCTATGTTTTTTTTGCGATCTCTTCCCTGTGACTTAGACGCTGAGGGCACAGCGTGCCCGAACCCTTTTTCATATGTTCCTCGGTTATTAACCAGGAATTCAGACCGCATGACATTCTTCCAAAGGGTCAAGAACATGCTCTACCCTCTGGCCCTGAAGCACATTTGCCAGGCTGCTTTCACTCCTTATGCACGTATGGCCTCTGAGCTTCTTCAGAGAGAGGTGTCACTGGGGGAGATTCTTGCCTCCGGATCCGTGTGGCTGTTCAGAGGAGACTTTGTGATGGACTACCCACGGCCAATCATGCCCAACATGGTGTTCATTGGGGGCATCAACTGTGCCAACAGGAAACCGTTATCTCAGGTGTGTACTGCTGCTGTTGTTCAATCAGTGCTCCCAGTGGAGCACATTCTTTTAATTAAAAAAATTTAAAAAATGTTTTCATTTTTCATTTCATTCTTCAGTGAAATGATGGGTTCCAACCACTGGACAGATGGAATTCCCAAGTGGAACATATTTTTAAAAGACAATCTATTTCCACATGCTTACTTATCTACTCCTTTTTCTAAAGATTGCTACCTTGCATTCTCTTTTGAACAGTCTTTTGTGTGATCCATTGTTAGAGTGCTCCAGGAATGAACTGTAAGTTTCTGATGGACTGTGAAACGAATGAGAGGCAGGGGGGAAGGGCTATGTTAGGTTTGACAAGGAATGGGGTGGTTCGACCATTGTCGCCCTTTCATACAACCTCTGTTGTAATGGTTGTGCTGTTTTCTGATTCTAGTAGAAGCCAAGAACTTGAGCTGTGGGTTTTTTGCTTGGGGGTGTTCAATTGGAGGAGGAGAGAACTGGCCAATTGCATTTATTGTCCTGATTCTTCATTGTGGTTTTGTCTTGGAAAGGTATTAGGGGTGGTCAGTGGAGACCTCAACCCCAAAAGGAAGCAGAAGTTTCAGAGAGGTTGAATAAATAGAGTGGAAGGGAGAGAAAACTGGAGTGGAAGTTGGGCTCTCTGTGATCAGAGAGGAATAATTGAGCCACGTTTCTTGAGATGGAGCTGTGCTGACCAGAAGCTGGGGCCTGGGGTAAAATAGGGGGATGTACAGAGTTGAATGGCATGTCAGATAGGTCCTCAGCATGGGCCCTGAGGTCCTCAGAGGCTAGTGGTGGGGGCTGGAGAGGAGGTCAAACTGAGCCGTGAGCACAGTGAAGGTGGCAACAAGGATGCTGAGAACTGAGTCAAAGAGGAAGGGACTGAGCGCATCACCATGCCTACAGCAGCCCAGTCACCACCCCTGTATTTCTATGGTGCGAGCTACGGCTTTCCTCGTAGTTATAGAGTCTGCTCATATTAATTCTGAATTGTTGCTGTTGTTCATTTGCCAAGTTGTGTCCAGTTGTTTGTGGCCCCATGGACTGTGGCACACCAAGCTTCCCCGTCCTTCACTATCTCCTGGAGCTTGCTCAAACTCATGTCCATGGAGTCAGTGATGCCATTCAGGCATCTCATCCTCTGTCTTCCCCTTCTCCTGCCCTCAATCTTTTCCAGCATCAGGGTCTTTTCCAATGAGTCAGTTCTTCTTAGCGGGTGGCCAAAGTATTGGAGCTTCAGTTTTAGCATCAGTCTTTCCAGTGAATATTCAGGGTTGATTTCTCTTAGGATTGACTGGTTTGATTTCCTTGCTGTCCAGGGGACTCTATGGAGTCTTCTCCAGCTCCACAATTTGAAAAGCATCAGTTCTTCAGTGCTCAGCTATCTGTATGGTCCAACATTCACATCCATATATGGCTGCTGGAAAAACCATAGGTTTGACTATATCAACTTTTGTTGGCAAAGTGATGTCTCTGCTCTTTAATACACTGTCTAGTTTTGTCATAGCTTTTCTTCCAAGGAGCAAGTGTCTTTTAATTTTGTGGCTATAGTCACCATCCGTAGTGATTTTGGAGCCTAAGAAAATAAAATCCACCAGTGTTTCCACTTTCCCCCTATGTATTTGCCATGATCTTAATGTTTGAATGCTGAGTTTTAAGCCTGCTTTTTCACTCTCCTCTTTCACTCTTATCAAGAGACTCTTTCATTCTTCTTCGTTGTCTGCCATGAGAGTGGTATCATCTGCATATCTGAGGTCGTTGATATTTCCCCTGGCAATCTTGATTCCAGCTTGTGATTCAAGCTGTGTGGCATTTCAAATGATGTGCTCTGTATATAAATTAAATAAGAAGGATGACAATATACAGCTTTGACATAATCATTTCCCAATTTTGAACTAGTTTGTTGTTCCATGTTCAGTTCTAACTGTTGCTTCTAGACCCACATACAGGTTTCTCAGAAGGCAGGTAATGTGGTCTGGTACTCCCATCTCTTTAAGAATTTCCCACAGTTTGTTGTGATCCACACAATCAAAGGCTTTCAAGTAGTCATGAAGCAGAAGGATTTTTTTTTTTTCTGGAATTCTCTTTCTTTTTCTATGATGCAGTGGATGTTGGTAATTGATCTCTGGTTTCTCTGCCTTTTCTAAATCCATCTTGTACATCTGGAAGTTTTTGATTCACCTATTATTTGAAGGATATTGAGCATTACCCTGATCACATGTGAAATGAGCACAGTTGTCCAGTAGTTTGAACATTCTTGGGCATCGTCTTTGTTTGAGTTTGGAGTGTAAACAGACCTTTTCCAGTCCTGTGGCCCTTGCTGAATTTTCCAAACTTGCTGGTGTATTAAGTGCAGCACTTTAGCAGCATCATTTTTAGGATTTGCAATAGCTCGGCTGGAATTCCATCACCTCCAATAGCTTGATTTATAGTGATTCTTCTAAGGCCTGCTTGACTTCACAGTGCAAGATGTTTTGCTCTCGGTGAGTGACCACACCTTCGTGGTTATCTGGGTCATTAAGACCTTTATTGTACAGTTTGTGTAGACTCTTCTGTCTGTGGAATTTTCCAGGCAAGCATACTAGTATGGGTTACCATTTCCTACTCTAGGGGATCTTCCTACATCCAACCTAGGGATTGAATCCACATGTCTTGTGTCTCCTGCATTTGTAGGAGAATTCTTTACCACTGAACCATCTGGGAAGTCCTGAACATAAACTATAGGTGTAATAAAGATCCAGAATAATGTGCTCTTCAGTCCTTATACAGAGCAGTGGAAGCCTAGTGGGGTCCGCATCAGAGGAGGATTCAGAGAGCCTGCACGGAGGCATGGGGCTGTCCCTCCTGTCCAAAGTGAAGCAGGCCCTGGAGCCTGGCATCCTCTGAACCCCACTGTCATTATAAAGAGCTGCCTTGCCCACTGGTGATTTAGATAAGAGGAAGTTCTATTCCACGAGGCAGAGAAAGAATTCTCAAGCAGCCCTTCTGTGGTTGTCCTCAAGGATCCTTCCAGATGTTTCCATTTTGGGCAGCTGTTTGGACAGACTCTCTCTGGGAAGTGCAAGAGGTGTCCAGTGTGGAACAGGAAAAAACCAGAGAGCCACCATCCCCTCCCTGCTGAGAGAAGGCTCTTCTCGTGATGTTATATGTTTCCCTGGATGTGCTCAGTATTCACCCATGAAGGAGGGAAAGAGTTTGAAGAGTTCTCAGGGAAGGTCACATGCAGCAGAGGTTCTGGGTGGGGATTGGGGCAGAGGTGACTCCTCAGCACTGAGTCAAGCCCCAGAGAACATGGTTAGCAGAGAGGTAGGAGGTGACCAAGGGAATGGACAGGCACAGTCTTGCTTTGGCAATCGGATGAAGAACAAGAGAATGAACTGGAATGCTCCCCAGAGGAAGCAGCTGGTCAGAGAGCTGTTCCAAGATAAGGGGTTAACCGTTCCCTGGGTGAGATCAGAGGTGATGAAACTGAGGCATGGACTTATCCTGTAATGATTAATGTAAGGTGGGCATGCTGCCTTCCAATGACATGCCATTCTGCCTAAGTGACTTGATGATAAGACAAGGGAACACATATAGGCAGCACAGCCCCACCAGAGACTCAGCTGCTTCTGGTTTGTGTGGAGATGGCCCTGGGACTGCAGCTTCGGCGGCAGGTGCTGGCTGGACTCCTGCTCTGTGTGTGCGTCGGGCGATGGACCCAGGCCGGGAAGGTGCTGGTGGTCCCCATGGAGGGCAGCCACTGGCTCAGCATGCGGGAGGCCGTGCGGGAGCTCCATGCCAGAGGTCACCAGGCAGTGGTCGTTGCTCCGGAGGTGAATATGCACATCAAGGCAGAGGACTTTTTCACCACGAAAACCTACGCCATTCCCTACACACAGGAGAAACTGGATTCCCTCATGAAGACTCATGTACATCTGCTTTTTGAAAAAGTACATTGGGTAACAATGTTTTTGAAAACTATGGCATCTTTGAAAAACGGGTCTTTGTTCTTTGAAAGGTCTTGTGAGGGGCTGCTGTATAACAAGGATCTTATCAGGCACCTGAATGCCAGTTCCTTTGATGTGGTTTTAACAGACCCTGTTCACCCCTGCGGGGCAGTGCTGGCGAAGTACCTCTCCATTCCTGCTGTGTTTTTTTTGCGTTCTGTTCCCTGTGACTTAGATGTTGAGGGCACAGCGTGCCCAAACCCTTTCTCTTATGTTCCTCGGTTATTAACAAGGAATTCAGACCACATGACTTTCTTCCAAAGGGTGAAGAACATGCTCTACCCTCTGGCCCTGAAGTACATTTGCCAGATTACTTTCACTCCTTATGCACATATGGCCTCTGAGCTTCTTCAGAGAGAGGTGTCACTGGTGGAGATTCTTGCCTCTGGATCCGTGTGGCTGTTCAGAAGAGACTTTGTCATGGATTACCCACGGCCGATCATGCCCAACATGGTGTTCATTGGGGGCATCAACTGTGCC
>NW_024070440.1:0-13215 GCF_014754425.2 Oryx dammah
AAAAAAAAAAAAAGGCAGAGGAACCAGAGATCAAATTGCCAACATCCGCTGGATTATGGATGAAGCAAGAGAGTTCCAGAAAAACATCTATTTCTGCTTTATTGACTATGCCAAAGCCTTTGACTGTGTGGATCACAATAAACGGTGGAAAATTCTGAAAGAGATGGGAATACCAGACCACCTGACCTGCCTCTTGAGAAATCTGTATGCAGGTCAGGAAGCAACAGTTAGAACTACACATGGAACAGCAGACTGGTTCTAAATAGGAAAAGGAGTATGTCAAGGCTGTATATTGTCACCCTGCTTATGTAACTTATATGCAGAGTACATCATGAGAAACGCTGGACTGGAAGAAACACAAGCTGGAATCAAGATTGCCGGGAGAAATATCAATAACCTCAGATATGCAAATGACACCACCCTTATGGCAGAAAGTGAAGAGGAACTCAAAAGCCTCTTGATGAAAGTGAAAGTGGAGAGTGAAAAAGTTGGCCTAAAGCTCAACATTCAGAAAACGAAGATCATGGCATCTTGTCCCATCACTTCATGGGAAATAGATGGGGAAACAGTGGAAACAGTGTCAGACTTTATTTTGGGGGGCTCCAAAATCACTGCAGATGTTGATTGCAGCCATGAAATTAAAAGATGCTTCCTCCTTGGAAGGAAAGTTATGACCGTCCTAGATAGTATATTCAAAAGCAAAGACATTACTTTGCTGACTAAGGTCCATCTAGTCAAGGCTATGGTTTTTCCAGTGGTCATGTATGGATGTGAGAGTTGGACTGTGAAGAAGGCTGAGTGCCGAAGAATTGATGCTTTTGAACTGTGGTGTTGGAGAAGACTCTTGCGAGTCCCTTGGACTGCAAGGAGATCCAACCAGTCCATTCTGAAGGAGATCAGCCCTGGGATTTCTTTGGAAGAAATGATTCTAAAGCTGAAACTCCAGTACTCTGGCCACTCATGAGAAGAGTTGACTCATTGGAAAAGACTCTGATGCTGGGAGGGATTGGGGCAGGAGGAGAAGGTGATAACAGAGGATGAGATGGCTGGATGACATCACTGACTTGATGGACATGAGTCTGAGTGAACTCCCGGAGTTGGTGATGGATAGGGAGGCCTGGCGTGCTGTGATTCATGGGGTCACAAAAAGTCAGACATGACTGATCGACTGAACTGAACTGAACATGCCAGGGATTTCAGGAATACACAAAACACCATACCATAGCAGTTAAAACATAGATTTTGTAACTATATTTCTTGGATGGAATCACTGCGTTTTCCTCTCATAGTGTTGAGACCTTGTGATATAATCTTTTAATTTCTTCATTTGTGAAATGGACAGAAATAGCATCTACCTCATGTAATAACGAAGATTAAATGAGCTAATCAATGGAAAGAACAGTCTGTTCAGAGAAGGGACATAAGATACAAGTAGCTTTTACTGTTACTCATTTACTAACAGTTTCTTGAATTTTGTCCATGTGCTAGGCACACTACTAGGTCCTAATATTCAAAGACAGAATGACAGATCTCTTGTTCACAACTTATTAAA
Source organism: Oryx dammah (assembly GCF_014754425.2). Lineage (NCBI taxonomy): Eukaryota > Metazoa > Chordata > Mammalia > Artiodactyla > Bovidae > Oryx > Oryx dammah. The sequence goes on from NW_024070440.1 coordinate 1,553, forward strand.
CTTTTCTTGTTTGACATTTTCATAATATTCACTTAAGCCTTCAGAAAATGTTTTTATAAACTGTGTATTTTTCTTTTATTTTTATGTCTTGTACCTCTTAGTCATTAAAGATAAATCCACCAAACAAAAATTATGAAATTCATTTTGGCAGCAAACCTGACCTTATCTGAAGTGACATGAGTATACTGAGATTCCTTATTCAACTCACTAGTGTGAATATATATGTTTTGCTGATTAAAAAATATTATTTGATTATAGGGGTCTATCCAGGCCCTACAGAAGTATGCTGTGACATTTGGTATATGTTTATTTTTGCATACCTAAAATAAAAATTTATTTGAATTCTCAACCTACATGGTCCTCAGGGCTTTGAATAAAGAATTGTGAAAGTGCATTCGACTTTATTGAGTACTTATTTTGTGTCAGATTAAAAATACGATAAGACAAATATAATTCCAGTGAACCAATAGAGAGAAAAATAAAATAAAATGAAATAGAATAATTTTAGTTGGTAAAAACTGCCAGAGATAGAGAAAAATGAGTGTTGAGTATTTTCAATAAAGATGTCAGGAAAGACATCATAGTAAAGAATTAAACATATTATATAAATAGGTAATATTTTGTTTTCAAATATCTTAACCAATAACAAGACAGATACTGAATTTGGTGAATTTAAAATGAAAAAAAAAGTGTGTAATTATGATTAGCTATATGATCACATGTCAATTTTGTCTTCCAAGGTTAGCAGCCCTTAAAAAGCAGTACTCATAATGGTCATACAGAGCTCCTACAGTGATGTTACAAAGTCATAAATATTCAGTAGTGTATTCAAATGCATAAGCTGAAATTTTAGGGCAATTTCCAAGTTCAATAAAATTCATTAAAACCAACAGTTATTTAAATATATAGAGAAAATGTATTAGGTATAGATAAATAGACAGTCTATTACGCTGTTAGGCTAATACAATTTCAAGGCTAAAATACATTCCTTTTCTTATTTTTGCAGCGTTCATTGCAATAATTGTTATTCAAATCACCATATCTATTAAACCAATTCAAATGCTGCTCCGTCTGATTAGTACAGTGGGTTAGAACAAGGTGTTATTAAGTGTGGTCATAGGTCTTGTCTCAGGTTAATGTGGAAGTCTGCATTGCCACCTCCCATTAAAAAAATGTAATGTACTGCAAGAGGTTGCTAACAGAATGAGGCAAACCAGATAAATAGCTTAATACAAGTCCATTATATTTTCATAAAAAAACAACTTTTTTCTGCTAGTTGTGCACAACAGTATTTTGGTTTTATGATTCTGAGTATTTCAAGGAAATGTGAGGAAATAACACTCTGTCTCAGATTAACAAATAATCGAATAATTTCATTTCACACACACATATGCACACACACAGGTAAATTTAATAGCTATCTAAACCTAAATTATTTTGGCTCTAGGGCTTAACATTCAGTATATGAGCTTTAGAGATTTTGTTTATTTGTCTTCTTTACAGTAATGATAACTGACTAACTACAATGTACAAAAGTAACATACTTAATAATTCTTCTTAGTGATTGAATATATTAAGTATTAAAACCTCACAACATCCTTATGAGATAAATCCCCATAACTCAGTTTTAATATTAGCCTTGGTTTAAGAAAAAGAAATGAAGAAACTGAGATAAATGAGTTTAAACAACTTGTTCCAGTTCAAGTCACACATGAAGGTAGAGTTGTCCTCCGAACCCAAGCAACCTGGTTCTAGAGTTTCAGTTATGAGAGTATATTATATACAGCAAGTTTTAGCCTCTGATTCTCAGAAAACTATACTCACTAAATATCCTTTAGCTTATAAAACACAAAGAAAATTGACCAAATAGGGTATAACGAACTAATGAACTTACTAGGTTATCTAAAAATCACAGTGTGCTATTGTTCACTAATTGTATAGCACTGATCAAGAGATGTAATGCCCATACTTTCACCTGCAATGAACTAGGGATCTCACAAAATCTTCCCTATTCATGATTCAGTATTATAATGATCAAATTACATCAGTTAAGTGCACTGTAAGTTGCAAAGTATTAAGCACAGATAAGGTAGAGTTGAATCAATTGGTAGCTTCAAGAATTGGTGCCTCTAATCTATACAATGTTTGTTAACTCCGTAAATAAAATTGGTTAAATTTTAAGTGCATTTGGAGACAATAAGAAGGATATTGTCATTTTGACTGTGCATTAATCTTTTCTTTCCAGCTAAAATCAAGTATTGTCTTTTTTTTTCTTTTTTTAATCTTCACCAAGCATTTCATTTAGGTCATTTAGGGAAAAAAAATCAATTCACATCTCTTACTTACAACTCCGTACTCCACTTATTTTGCTGTAAGCATCAAGTCAATGACTAGTTACTCTAGACGCAATCAGCACAGCATAATTGGGATACCTGAGCTGATCAGAGAAAATTAAATAATCATACTGCTTAATGTCTTTCTTTTGCCCATCTTACAAAGTTTTAGTAATTACATTGAGTCAGTAAATGTCATCTCTAAATATTAACCAATAAAAAAGAAGATACAGCTAAACAGTGAGATTTGAGGGCAAATATCACTATTTTTTATCATCACTACTCTGACACTTCTATTTTTAAAAAGAAGAATTAAGCAGAGTAATTCAAATGGATCCACAAGGAAGCTTCTATTCAATATCAGCAAATGGCTTCTGAATTTGGCTTTAAATCACAAATGATATATTGATTTGAATGAAGTAGAATAACTGTATATAGCTGCTGTAATGAACCAGCATTAGGCCATATTTTCCCCTCTTTTGTGTGTCTACCACTATGCAAAAATCAGGGAAAGTGAACAGAGTGAGAGACTGGTTTATCCTGGGTTTGCTTCAGACAATAGATACTGATTTTCTATCAACATCCTATTGTCAAATGGAAAATATTAATTTCCTCTTAAGCTTAGCACAAAAACTGTTTTCCTGTACTTGTCTAAGAACCCAACTTCAAAAATGGTGTCTGTGAAGAGATTCTACAAAATACATGGTAGAACACAGATCTCAGTGTATTTTGGCATAAGGCATATGGATTGATGGAAAATAAAGGTCTCAAGAGATAACAGATGTGTTCATATATTTGATAAAAACTGAGAGTCAAGATAATTCATGGAGATATAATAAAATTATACCTTAAAAACATGGTGTTGGTATAACTGAAATTAGATCTTCCATTTTCTAATGTTTTATTATTCCAGGATCATAGAATGCAGAATAATTTCTACCCTGAACAAAACTTCCAGTTGGATTAAAAATGTCTCATGAAAGGAATTAAATTTGTCTCCATCTCTTAAGGTCTCTGTAAAATATTTACTGTGAGTTGTGGAAGTTTTTATTCAATAAACAAATATTTGTTGTTATATAACATCTGCTAAATGTAGGATGTAACAATACCTAAGAAATGCAACTAGCTTTTAAGCAAATTCATGTGTAATGCATTAAAAAGATATACTTCAAAAATATATTTCACACTTAAGTGTACTAAGACCTGTTGCAAAATGTCTTAGAATTTTGCCTACTACTGTTTTTAATCATTTTTTTTTTTAAGTTATAAGGTAGGGTCCAACAATCTGTGTGGTGATTCTAAGGTATGCTATATTTTGAGAATTATGGATTAGTTTTTCAGTATTAAGATGGAGAAGAAATAAATTTCCATAAAGGCTGCTCTATTAATGCCTGAGAGTCAACAGGAATATGTAATATGAGCAGAAGCTGTGACCACTTGAATACTCTCATTCCTCTTGTGTGCATGTGTGCACGCTCGCACGTGTGCGCACACACACACACACACACACCACACCACTGAGGCACTATTCATCTTTAGTTTTCCTACTACTGGATGATGGCAGTATCCTCTGAGATCATGGAAGACTTAGTTATAACAGACAAAATACACAGGCTTAAAAAAGTTGGCTTAAAACTCAACATTCAGAAAACTAAGATCATGGCATCTGGTCCCATCACTACATGGCAAATAGATGGGAAAACAGTGGAAACAGTGGCAGATTTTATTTTTGGGAGCTCCAAAATCACTGCAATGGTGACTGCAGCCATGAAATTAAAAGACACTTGCTGCTTGGAAGAAAAGCTATGACCAACTTAGACAGCATATTAAAAAGCAGAGACATTACTTTGCCAACAAAGGTCCATCTAGTCATAGCTATGGTAGTCATGTATAGATGTGAGAGTTGGACTATAAAGAAAGCTGAGCACTGAAGAGTTTATGTTTTTGTACTGTAGTGTTGGAGAAGACCCTAAAGAGTCCCTTGGATGGAAAGGGGATCCAACCAGTCCATCCTAAAGGAAATCAGTCCTGAATATTCATTGGAAGGACTGATGCTGAAGCTGAAACTCTAATACTTGGGCCACCTGCTGCGAAGAACTGACTCATTTGAAAAGACCCTGATGCTGGGAAAGATTGAAGGTGGGAGGAGAAGGGGATGGCAGAGGATGAGATGGTTGGATGGCATCACCAACTCAATGGACATGAGTTTGCATAAACTCCAGGAGTTGGTGATGGACAGGGAGGCCTCATGGGGTCACAAGGAGTCAGACATGACTGAGTGACTGAATTGAACTGAAGTGACACAGGCTTGACAACTATTTCTTTTTAACAGCTATCTTATTTAAAATTATTTATGTTGCTACATATGTACCCTTCATGGAGAAAGAGTTACAGATTTCATTGAAGGAAACTGTGAGAAGTGTTACTGGAAGCAAATTCAGAAAATTAGTGTGGGATTTCCCTTTCATTTAATGGTATAGATTATTCCTACATACAGCTTTGTCTACATTCCATACATTTAACTTTTATTCCATTCGTTTATGGCCACGTTTAGACACAGACATATAGCTGCTCTTAGAAACCTTTGTCCTTTCCTTTTTATTTGAGCACAAAGCTAGAAAACAGCATTCTTTAGTGTTAGGCAAGGACTATTCTCACCATCAGAATAAGAGAAAGTTGTGTGCCATAGCTTGGCTAAGGCTTTTAAGAAAAAGGCATGTGTCTCTGATGTTACCTTTCCTTTCATTCAGCTGGATGATAATGGTAGAACATAGCATAGACGGTTCAGGCATCCTTGAATCACTTTGTATAGGTTGAAAGTTTCAATAGAGAATACCATCCTTAAACTGATCAACAATGAAGATTAAATATTTTGTGCTCAAGTTGTTAATTTAATACTTTTGGTAGCTTACTATACATCTAGTGTTACCTAAACTAATATACCTCCTATATATTCTAAGCATGTGTAGGTATGTTATTTTTTCCTCTTGAAACCAACAATTTTGGAGAGTGTTCAGTTTTCTTATTTTTCTTGGCTCCAATTTGAAAATTAATATATGTGCTTTTATATCATGAGCAGAGAGAGGGATCTACGCAATTTTTTTATCTTTGTAATTTTTAATTTTAAAATAAATCATATTCCGTTTTATAAAACATTCTTAGGGATGAAACAAGAGATGCATTATTTTAGAATACATGCTTTCATATGTCTATTCAAACATTATGTGTATTTGAAATATCTGTATTCTTTGATTTTGTCTGGGTTCCTTCATACAGACATTTCTTTTAGAATGCATGCTGCTAAATTTTACTTTGTATTTCTATGAGATTATGAAATAATTTCCTGGAGAAAAGCATGGCAGCCCACTCCAGTATTCTTGCCTGGAGAATCCCATGGATAGAGGAGCCTGGTGAGCAATAGTCCATAAGAGTCACAAAGAGTTGGACACGATTGAAGCGACTTACCACAGCAGTGCACATGAAATACCTATATGTTATTATACACGTATAAGCTTAAGCCATAATTATTAAAAACTAGTTACGTACAGTATATTTAATCATTATGAAATTAACTTTTTTAACTCACATTTTTTTGCAATGGTAGATATGCATTTTAGTTTCTTGATGTATTTATTTATATCATAATAAATATATTTGGAACTTAATATATTTCTTGTTCTTATTTTGATGGATAATTACAAACTTTTCTCTCCCAAAACATGTACAACATGATGGTTTGCTTTACATAGTGAAATGGTTACTGTGGTCAAGTTAATGAATATATCCGTCATCTCACATAGTTACCTCTTTGGTGGACTTTTTTGAGACTAATAGTTGGTTTCATTTACTCAAAGTTAGTTTGTTTCTTCACTAGATTAAGGACCCTTGAAGGTAGGTGCTATATTTTGTCTCTTTTGGTTGGTTTGATTTCATTTGGTTTTGAGATCTACTCTCTATACAACTTTCAGACATAACAACACAGTTTTGTTAGCTATAATCACCATGCTGTTCACTCCATCCCCAGGATTTATTTATCTAATAACCACAAGGTGTGTGTGTGTGTGGTGAGACCAACGGTTTGTGTGTGGTGAGAGAGCACCTGTGTGTGTGTGTGTGGTGAGAGCACCTGAATCTTCTTGTGTAAGTCCAATCATGCAGTATTTTTCTTCCTGTATCTGTAGGGCAGTATTTCTTAAAATACTGGTTCTAGAACCACCTGCTTCAGGAATAGCAAATTGGCAAAAGTGCAGCTTGCTTGGTCTGTGCATTCTATAGTATGGTCATTTGAGAACCACTGTTGTAGCTATTTATTTTTTACTGTGGTAAAATATATATATAAAATAAAATTATTGGTTTAAGTTTCTGGTTTTGGAGGTGTTAAGTGCATCTGCATTGTTACATAAGGGCCGTCATTACCCAACTGCAGACTTTTTCATCATCCCAAACTGAAACTCTGTACCCACTAAAAAACAATTTCTCAAACCATTTTCTCAACGTTTCTCAAAAAATAGTTTTTCAGTTTATTTTTTTTTAAAAAACACAAATAGTTTCTCAATCATCTGTCCCCCCAGTGCTTAGTAACCACTATTTTACATGTTGTTTCTATGAATTCTGACTATTCTAAGTACTTCATATATGTGGAATCATGCAATCATTTTGTGTCTGGCTTTCTTCATTAGCAAATATTTTCAAGGTATATATACATTTTTAAGGTTGAAGAATATTTCATTGTATATGTATACCATATATTATTTATTATTTGCATTCATCATTTGTCCTTTTCATTATAGGGGACTGGAATGCTAAAGTAGGAAGTCAAGAAACACCTGGAGTAACAGGCAAATTTGGCTGTGGAATGCGGAATGAAGCAGGGCAAAGACTAATAGAGTTTTGCCAAGAAAATGCACTGGTCATAGCAAACACCCTCTTCCAACAACACAGGAGAAGACTCTACACATAGACATCACCAGATGGTCAACACCAAAATCAGATTGATTATATTCTTTGCAGCCAAAGATGGAGAAGCTCTATACAGTCAACAAACACAAGACCAGGAGCTGACTGTGGCTCAGATCATGAACTCCTTATTACCAAATTCAGACTCAAATTGAAGAGAATAAGGAAAACCACTAGACCATTCAGGTATGACCTAAATCAAATCCCTTATGATTATACAGTGGAAGTGAGAAATAGATTTAAGGGCCTAGATCTGATAGATAGAGTGCCTGAAGAACTATGGAATGAGGTTCGTGAGATTGTACAGGAGACAGGGATCAAGATCATCCCCATGGAAAAGAAATGAAAAAAAAAAAAAACAAAATGACTGTCTGGGGAGGCCTTACAAATAGCTGTGAAAAGAAGAGAGGTGAAAATCAAAGGAGAAAAGGAAAGATATACACATCTGAATGCAGAGTTGATAAGAAAGCCTTCCTCAGCAATCAATGCAAAGAAATAGAGGAAAAGAACAGAATGGGAAAGACTTGAGATCTCTTCAAGAAAATTAGAGATACCAAGGGAACATGTCATGCAAAGATGGGCTTGATAAAGGACAGAAATGGTATGGATCTAACAGAAGCAGAAGATATTAAGAAGAGGTGTCAAGAATACACAGAAGAACTGTACAAAAAAGATCTTCACGACCCAGATAATCATGATGATGTGATCACTAATCTAGAGCCAGACATCTTGGAATGTGAAGTCAAGTGGGCCTTAGAAAGCATCACTAGGAACAAAGCTAGTGGAGGTGATGGAATTCCAGTGGAGCTATTTCAAATCCTGAAAGATGATGCTGTGAAAATGCTGCACTCAATATGCCAGCAAATTTGGAAAACTCAGCAGTGGCCACAGGACTGGAAAAGTTCAGTTTTCATTCCAATCCCTAAGAAAGGCAATGCCAAAGAATGCTCAAACTACTGCACAATTGCACCCATCTCACATGCTAGTAAAGTAATGCTCAAAATTCTCTAAGCCAGGCTTCAGCAATATGTGAACCATGAACTTCCTGAATTTCAAGCTGGTTATGGCAAAACCAATACAGAATTGTAAAGTAAAATAAAAAAAATTAATAAAAAATTAAAAAAAAAAAAAAGGCAGAGGAACCAGAGATCAAATTGCCAACATCCGCTGGATTATGGATGAAGCAAGAGAGTTCCAGAAAAACATCTATTTCTGCTTTATTGACTATGCCAAAGCCTTTGACTGTGTGGATCACAATAAACGGTGGAAAATTCTGAAAGAGATGGGAATACCAGACCACCTGACCTGCCTCTTGAGAAATCTGTATGCAGGTCAGGAAGCAACAGTTAGAACTACACATGGAACAGCAGACTGGTTCTAAATAGGAAAAGGAGTATGTCAAGGCTGTATATTGTCACCCTGCTTATGTAACTTATATGCAGAGTACATCATGAGAAACGCTGGACTGGAAGAAACACAAGCTGGAATCAAGATTGCCGGGAGAAATATCAATAACCTCAGATATGCAAATGACACCACCCTTATGGCAGAAAGTGAAGAGGAACTCAAAAGCCTCTTGATGAAAGTGAAAGTGGAGAGTGAAAAAGTTGGCCTAAAGCTCAACATTCAGAAAACGAAGATCATGGCATCTTGTCCCATCACTTCATGGGAAATAGATGGGGAAACAGTGGAAACAGTGTCAGACTTTATTTTGGGGGGCTCCAAAATCACTGCAGATGTTGATTGCAGCCATGAAATTAAAAGATGCTTCCTCCTTGGAAGGAAAGTTATGACCGTCCTAGATAGTATATTCAAAAGCAAAGACATTACTTTGCTGACTAAGGTCCATCTAGTCAAGGCTATGGTTTTTCCAGTGGTCATGTATGGATGTGAGAGTTGGACTGTGAAGAAGGCTGAGTGCCGAAGAATTGATGCTTTTGAACTGTGGTGTTGGAGAAGACTCTTGCGAGTCCCTTGGACTGCAAGGAGATCCAACCAGTCCATTCTGAAGGAGATCAGCCCTGGGATTTCTTTGGAAGAAATGATTCTAAAGCTGAAACTCCAGTACTCTGGCCACTCATGAGAAGAGTTGACTCATTGGAAAAGACTCTGATGCTGGGAGGGATTGGGGCAGGAGGAGAAGGTGATAACAGAGGATGAGATGGCTGGATGACATCACTGACTTGATGGACATGAGTCTGAGTGAACTCCCGGAGTTGGTGATGGATAGGGAGGCCTGGCGTGCTGTGATTCATGGGGTCACAAAAAGTCAGACATGACTGATCGACTGAACTGAACTGAACATGCCAGGGATTTCAGGAATACACAAAACACCATACCATAGCAGTTAAAACATAGATTTTGTAACTATATTTCTTGGATGGAATCACTGCGTTTTCCTCTCATAGTGTTGAGACCTTGTGATATAATCTTTTAATTTCTTCATTTGTGAAATGGACAGAAATAGCATCTACCTCATGTAATAACGAAGATTAAATGAGCTAATCAATGGAAAGAACAGTCTGTTCAGAGAAGGGACATAAGATACAAGTAGCTTTTACTGTTACTCATTTACTAACAGTTTCTTGAATTTTGTCCATGTGCTAGGCACACTACTAGGTCCTAATATTCAAAGACAGAATGACAGATCTCTTGTTCACAACTTATTAAACTTTTCTTGTTTGACATTTTCATAATATTCACTTAAGCCTTCAGAAAATGTTTTTATAAACTGTGTATTTTTCTTTTATTTTTATGTCTTGTACCTCTTAGTCATTAAAGATAAATCCACCAAACAAAAATTATGAAATTCATTTTGGCAGCAAACCTGACCTTATCTGAAGTGACATGAGTATACTGAGATTCCTTATTCAACTCACTAGTGTGAATATATATGTTTTGCTGATTAAAAAATATTATTTGATTATAGGGGTCTATCCAGGCCCTACAGAAGTATGCTGTGACATTTGGTATATGTTTATTTTTGCATACCTAAAATAAAAATTTATTTGAATTCTCAACCTACATGGTCCTCAGGGCTTTGAATAAAGAATTGTGAAAGTGCATTCGACTTTATTGAGTACTTATTTTGTGTCAGATTAAAAATACGATAAGACAAATATAATTCCAGTGAACCAATAGAGAGAAAAATAAAATAAAATGAAATAGAATAATTTTAGTTGGTAAAAACTGCCAGAGATAGAGAAAAATGAGTGTTGAGTATTTTCAATAAAGATGTCAGGAAAGACATCATAGTAAAGAATTAAACATATTATATAAATAGGTAATATTTTGTTTTCAAATATCTTAACCAATAACAAGACAGATACTGAATTTGGTGAATTTAAAATGAAAAAAAAAGTGTGTAATTATGATTAGCTATATGATCACATGTCAATTTTGTCTTCCAAGGTTAGCAGCCCTTAAAAAGCAGTACTCATAATGGTCATACAGAGCTCCTACAGTGATGTTACAAAGTCATAAATATTCAGTAGTGTATTCAAATGCATAAGCTGAAATTTTAGGGCAATTTCCAAGTTCAATAAAATTCATTAAAACCAACAGTTATTTAAATATATAGAGAAAATGTATTAGGTATAGATAAATAGACAGTCTATTACGCTGTTAGGCTAATACAATTTCAAGGCTAAAATACATTCCTTTTCTTATTTTTGCAGCGTTCATTGCAATAATTGTTATTCAAATCACCATATCTATTAAACCAATTCAAATGCTGCTCCGTCTGATTAGTACAGTGGGTTAGAACAAGGTGTTATTAAGTGTGGTCATAGGTCTTGTCTCAGGTTAATGTGGAAGTCTGCATTGCCACCTCCCATTAAAAAAATGTAATGTACTGCAAGAGGTTGCTAACAGAATGAGGCAAACCAGATAAATAGCTTAATACAAGTCCATTATATTTTCATAAAAAAACAACTTTTTTCTGCTAGTTGTGCACAACAGTATTTTGGTTTTATGATTCTGAGTATTTCAAGGAAATGTGAGGAAATAACACTCTGTCTCAGATTAACAAATAATCGAATAATTTCATTTCACACACACATATGCACACACACAGGTAAATTTAATAGCTATCTAAACCTAAATTATTTTGGCTCTAGGGCTTAACATTCAGTATATGAGCTTTAGAGATTTTGTTTATTTGTCTTCTTTACAGTAATGATAACTGACTAACTACAATGTACAAAAGTAACATACTTAATAATTCTTCTTAGTGATTGAATATATTAAGTATTAAAACCTCACAACATCCTTATGAGATAAATCCCCATAACTCAGTTTTAATATTAGCCTTGGTTTAAGAAAAAGAAATGAAGAAACTGAGATAAATGAGTTTAAACAACTTGTTCCAGTTCA
>NW_024070441.1:0-4232 GCF_014754425.2 Oryx dammah
TGATCAGTGCGATACACCACATTAATGAACTGAATAATAAAAATCATACTATTATCTCAGTAGATGAGGAAAAAGTTTCTGATAAAATTCAATATCCAGTTATGATTTTAAAAAACTCTTCATAAAGTGGGCACAGAGGGAACACACCTCAACATAATACAGGTCATACATGACAAACTCTAACATCATACTCAAGAGTGAAAAGCTGAAAGCACTTTTTCTAAGATCAGGAACAAGACAAGGAATCCTCTCTTGCAACTTTTATTCAATGTAACTTTGGAAGTCCTAGACATGGAAGCCAGTGAAGAAAAAAATAACAAAGTGAATCCAAACTGGAAGAGAAGTAAAAATGTCACTGTTTGCAGATGACATTACAGTATACATAGAAAATCCTAACGATGCTGCCAAAAACTGCTAGAGCTCATCAATGAATTTGGTAAAAGTTGCAGGATACAAAATTAATACACAGAAATCTGTTGCATTTGTATATATTAACAATATAAGTTCGAAAGTAGAAATTCAGAAAATAATTCTATTGATCTTTGCATTAAAAAAAATAAAGTACTGAGGAATAAACCTACTTAAGGAGACAAAAGACTTGTATGCAGAAAACTCTAAGACACTGTTGAAAGAAATCAAGATGACACAAACAGATGGAGAGATACATCATGTTCTTGGATTGGAAGAATTAATATTGTCAAAACGACTATACTACACAAAATAATCCTCAGATTCAATGAGGTGAAGTGAAGTGAAGTGAAGTCTCTCAGTCATGTCAGACTCTGCGACCTCATGGACTGTAACCTACCAGGCTTCTCCGTCCATCAGATTTTCCAGGCAAGGGTACTGGAGTGGGTTGCCATTTCCTTCTCCAGGAGATCTTCCAGACCCAGGGATTGAACCCGGGTCTCCCGCATTGTAAGCATTTGCTTTACCATCTGAGCCACCAGGGAAGTCAACCATTAGCTTGAAGGTAGCCAAAAAGTGTTTGGCTCCAGCACTGCCCTGTCTGATTCTGCTTAGTGTAGCTCATTACACTAGGAAGCAGCGAGGAGGAGGTGGACATGCTGTCCAAAGGCCATTCCCTCCTCACTGTGGCCATTCCCCACAGTGCTCAGATCAGTATCGCTTCATTATGTGATTATTCGGAGAGCTCCTCTGGATTGCCATTTACAGTTGCTGTTTCTGATGTTTGCTGTTCCTCTGTGGGGAGACGGCGTGGGCGGGGGGCGGCGCATGTTACAGAACTCCTGAAATAAAAGCTGCTTAGAAAGTTTCACTCTTTGATGAGTGAACGGTCCCTCTTGAACGCTTGCTAGGAGAGGTAGATCCAGTGTTTAAGTTCTGCTAGTACTTGTAGTAACTTAGTGTAATAGAAGTCCATGTCGTCTGCAAAGTCCGTACAAACGGGTGACTCCATGTCACCAAAAGTGCAGAATAACGCAGTTCCTCCCACACTAAGCAAAACGGTCGCTATGAACAGCAAGACCAGTAAAATACAGGAACCACCTCCAACTTCATCTTGATCTATGCTGTCGTCTATTTCAATTTCAGATTCAACGAAATCCCTGTGAAATTACCGATGGCATTTTCCTCAGAACTGGAACAAGGAATTTTACAATTTGTATGAAAACACAAAAGACTGACTAGCCAAAGCAATCTTGAGAAAGGAAAATGGAGTGGGAGGAATCACCTTCCTGATTCCAAACTAGACTGCAAGGCCACAGTAATCTAGACAGCATGGTACTGGGCCCAAGATCAGGAACATAGACAATGGAGTGAGACAGAGAGCCCAGAGGTAAACCCACACACCGAAGGGCCCCTTATCTTTAACAAAGGAGACAGGAATATACAATGAAGAAAAGACGGTCTCTTTAATAAGTGGTGTTGGGGAAACTGGACAGCTTCATGTAAAAGAATGAAATTAGAACACTCCCTAACACCATACACAAAAATGAACTCAGAATGGATTATAGACCTAAATGAAAGGCCAGAAGCTATAAAACTCTTAGGGGAAAATATAGGCAGAACACTCTTTGACATTAACTGCAGTAAGATATTCTTTGACCCCCTTTCTGGAGTAATGGAAATAAAAGCAAAGGGGGGTGGGAGGGGGGCTCATGTTTGGGAACGCATGTACACCTGTGGTGGATTCATGTCAATCTATGCCAAAACCAATACAGAATTGTAAAGTAAAAATTAAAAATAAATAAATTAAAAAAAAACCAAACAAACAAACAAAAGGGACATTTGTCTTGGGAAAGGGCTGTTTTTAGACAAAATACTGTCAAACACCCATTCTGCCTGTTCTCTGCTGGTGAGGCATCAGTGAGAAACTGTGGCATCAGTCTTCTCTTGCACTGGTTCTCTTTCACTTGCCAGCTCGTTTCCAGAGAACCACCTCCATCTCTGACCCTTGGAGCCTTCCTTGTTACTGCACCCACTGTTCACGTCTCACTTTGGAGTCGAGCTGCTTTCTTTAGCAAATGCAAGTCCTTTCTATCTAAATCCCAATGCCCTCACTGGTCTGAGTCATTTGTTTTGTTTCAGCCTCTCGATTCCCCTGATTTTTACCCATAGATCTGCTCTAAAGAGGCCATTACCCAATGATAATGATTATAGGGTCAACAATCAGACTGCCTTAGTACAATGAACTGGATTGTCATTCGCTGTGAACAAGGTAAGTTACTCAATCCCTCTGCCTCCATTTCCTGATGGGTAAAGTGGGGATTGTCTCTTGCCTCAAAGGGCTATTTTGAGGATGAAATGAAATAATTCTTGTAAAGTGCAGTGCCTGGCTTATAGTGAGAGAAACAGAGAGACAAAATCAGAGATGGAGATAGAGAGAAAGACAGAGGGTGTTGAAGTCTTTGTAATGACTTTTGATCTTAGCTGAACTAAATCACCAATCTCAGTGAGAGTAGACTTAATTCTCACCTTCTTCATGGTCTGTATTCCTCTAGAAGTCCCATAATTCTTGCAACTCTGTCCATAGGTTTTACTGTCCAGGACAACCGACCTCTCATAAATGGTCTCTGATCTTCCAGGCCTCAGAGAGCAAAGAGCAGCTCACTTTGCATACATGAGACAGTGCAGAGATACTCCTTCAGTTAACATACTCTTCCTTGGGATATCTTAGACTTCTTCTTTACTGATTTACAATGATATTGAGCTATGACATTGTTATGGTTAAGTACACAAGGCTCGGGAGTCAGACTATACAGGTAAAAGTCTGACACTGTTTTTCTGGTACATTCATACATAAAACCAACTGATAATAGGATCCTCTTCCGGGATATGTTACGATGACTGAGAGAGACAGTCCATGTAAATGGTCAATATGAGCGTGAAGTGTGCAGCACTGAGCGGTCAATTCAAGCCTTAACTCTTGTAAAAACCCGCTTTGTTGCTACATTCAGTAAGTGCTGTTGCCCACACGCAGTAATTAAGAGTAGGGCTGAGAAGTTATTAAAGTCCAAATGAAGGACACACCCTTATTCTACTGAACAAGCCTTCTGTTCACTGTTACTGTGAAACTGAGGAAGAGTCGGGAGGAAAGTGGCCATCCTTGTCTCAGAGCAAGTTATAAAGTGGATGCCAAAGTAACACTCTGAAAAATTACGTCAAATATATGGGACTCCACTTGGACCATTGGGTTTGTAAAACAGAGTTAATTACCACAAGGCAGAAGAGCCAGTCATACCATGCTAGCCACTTATACTATCAGGTAGAATTTCCTATGCAATTACTGTTGAAAAGATGCTAGAAAATAATATTCAGAGACAGTCTGTACATCTACATAACTTACATTCAACACACAAAATTTTCTGGGAATCTAAAAAACAACAGAAATTATTTGTTTGTACCCATTATCCACCTAGTTTTATTCTTTTAGTAGCCATGAGCTAATCAGTTTACCCCCAAAGCTGTAAACAACATGCTATTTCCACCCCATCAGCAAGCTTTTCCTTTATCTTCCCTGCTTTCTCCAAAATCAGTTCAGTTCAGTTTGGTTGCTCAGTCGCGTTTTTACTTTTTGTGACCTCATGGACTGAAGCACGCCAGGCTTCCCTGTCCATCACCAACTCCCAGAGCTTGCTCAAACACTTGTCTATCACGTACGTGATGTGATCCAACCATCTTATCCTCTCTTGTCCCTTTCTCCTGTCTTCAATCTTTCTCAGCATCAGGGTCTTTCCCAAGGAGTCAGTTCTTCACATCAGGTAGCCAAA
>NW_024070441.1:4242-13215 GCF_014754425.2 Oryx dammah
CTGGGAGACAGTGGAAGACAGGGAAGCCTGGAGTGCAGTTCATAGAATTCATGGAACATGCTTAGTGACTGAACAATAACAATAAAATCACATCTGAAAGAAAAATCAATGAAAGCAATATAGCTAAAACTTTTCCTTCAAAGGAAGAGAGAAATCTTATTCTTGTATCATCAAGGCACATATAAGAGTGCAGAGAACTTTTTTGGATTCAAATGTCACCAGTTAGAAATGACTCCTTGAACAGTGCTCTCCTCAGGGCACCCTTGACCTCTTTGCTTCTCAAGCTGTAGATCAGCGGGTTCAGCATGGGGTTGAAAAGACTGTAAAACAGGGAAAGGATCCTCTGCTGCTCCTCAGGGTGGCGGGACTTGGGGGCCATGGACATGATGATGGCACTCCAAAGAAGAGCCCGACCACACAGAAGTGGGAGGAGCAGATGGAGAAGGCCTTCCTGCGGCCCTCAGCGGACGGGATCCTCAGGACAACGGCCAGGATGTGCGCATAGGAGCCCAGCACCAGGCAGAGGGGCCCAACTAAGATAAACACGGAAGCAGCAAAGAGGACAACTTGATTGAGCCTGATATCAGCACAGGCCAGCTTGAGGACATACAGGATTTCACAGAAGAAGTGGCTGACTTCATGAGGCCCACAGAAGGGCAGCCTCAGGATGAGACCCACATGGACCAGGGCCAGGAGGGAACCACATGCCCAGGAAGTCCCCACCAGGCTGATGCCAACCCTCCAGCTCACAATGACAGAATATCGGAGAGGGTGGCAGATGGCCACATACAGATCATAGGACATCACCACTGGGAGCACTCAGTGTGAGCAAAACTCAGAAAGAGAAAGGTCTGTGTGATGCAGCCAGCAAAGGAGATGGGCTTGGCTGGACCCAGGAGGTTGACCAGCATCTGGGGCACCGTGCTGCAGGCGTAGGCCATGTCAGCAATAGCCAAGTATGACAGGAAGAAGAACATGGGGGTGTGCAGTCTGCCATTCAGTGAGATGAGCCCCAGGATGACCCTGTTCTCCAGCAGAATGAGGACACAGAACAGGAAGAAGAGCCCAAAGAGGAATAAGTGGAATCTTGGACCAAGACAAAGTCCCCAGAGGATGAACTCTGTAACCATCATCTGATTTTTCTCCATTTCTCTATTAAGAGAGAATCAGACAGCTATACGACATCTATTTTATTTAACACTTCATATAATTTTGGTATATGGAAAACAATTAATAAACATCTTTAAGAACTCATTGAATTATAAACAAGGTAAGAAAGAATAGGAAGGTTAAGGAAGGGGAAAGGAAGGAAGAAGGAAGCAAAAAAGAAAAGAAAGACAGACTTACCTATCTAAATAAAGTTAAGTGTTCAATAAACTAAATTCTCAATCTAATATTCAATTTTACAGAACAGAAACATGTCATCAATAAAAACTTACCTAGAGCCACTGACACTGTCCTGAAATTAAGAAATATCAAACCAGATTATGAGAAAATAATCATGAAATATGGATTGTCTAAGAGCTGCTTATGTCCACGTCAGTGGGAGAACTACCTGGTAGTAGAAAGAATCAAAAGTAATTGGTATTTAAATCCCATGTTCACAGATTGGAAGAATTAGTACATGCTGCCAAAAGCCATAGATGGATTCAATGCAGCCCCTATGAAAATTCCCATGGTATTTCTAACAGAACTAGAAAAATAATCCTAGATTTTTAAGGAATCACCAAAATACCAAAATATCCTAGCCATCCTGAAAAAGAAGATCAAATCTTCATTCTTTCTACTTCTAGATCTCAAGCTATATTGCAAAGTTACAGTAGTCAAAACAATACATTACTGGCCTAAAAACAGAAACACAGACCAATTAAACAGGATTGCGGGCACAGAAATAAACCCCTGCAAATATATTCAACTAATATTTAACAAGGGAGCCAAGAATACCCAGTGGAGAAAGAACAGTCTCTTCAGTAAATGTGCAAATTGGATATTCATATATAAAAGAATGAAATTAGACTCCTATCTTACTCCACTCACAAAAATTAGCACACAGTGGATTAAAGTCTTAAACAAAAGAACTGAACCTACAAAGAAATAAACAAAACATAAAATAAATGATCTTTGACGTGGCTCTTGGCAATGAATGTTTTGACATAACATCTAAAGCAAAATAAAAAATAAACAAGTGGAACTACCTCAAACTAAAAAGGTTCTGCACAGCAAAGAAATAAAAAGATTAACACAATGAAAAGACAACATAAGGCATGGGAAAAGATACTTGCAAACCATATATATTGAACAAGGGTTTAATATTCAAAATATATATTAAAAAGTCCCAATACAACTCAGCAGCAAAAAAGCCAATCAGTTCAGTTCAGTTGCTCAGTCATGTCCAACTCTTTGTGACCCCATGAACTGCAGCACGCCAGGCCTCCCTGTCCATCACCAACTCCTGGAGTCCCACCCAAACCCATGTCCATTGAGTCGGTGATGCCGTCTAACCATCTCATCCTCTGTTGTCCCTTTCTCTGCCTGCCTTCAATCTTTCCCACCATCAGGGTCTTTTCTAATCAGTCAGATCTTCACATCAGGTGGCCAAAGTATTGGAGCTTCAGCTTCAACATCAGTCCTTCCAATGAACACCCAGGGCTGATCTCCTTTAGGATGGACTGGTTGGATCTCCTTGCAGTCCAAGGAACTCTCAAGAGTCTTCTCCAACACCACAGTTCAAAAGCATCAATTCTTCGGTGCTCAGCTTTCTTATAGTCCAACTCTCACATCCATACATGACCACTGGAAAAGCCATAGCCATGACTAGATGGACCTTTGTTGCCAATAATCCAATCTAAATGTGAATAAAGAATCTGAATGGCCCTTTCCCCAAAGAATACATACAGATAACCAAAGAGACCTGAAAAGTTACTCAGTATCACTCAATATCAGACAAATGCAAATCAATGTCACAGTGACATATCACATCATGCCTATTAGAATGGTTATGATCAAAATGATGAGATGACAAATGTTGACAAAGATGTGAAGAAAAGGGATCCTTTTACACTGTTGGTGGAAGTGAAAATTGTTGCAGTTACTGTGAAAAATAATATGGAAAATTTCCCTGAAAATAAAAATGGAATTACCATATGATCTAGGAATTTCTCCTGGGCATTTATCTGAAGGAAACAAAAAACACTAACTCAAAAATTATCTGTACCCCTATGTTCATATCAGCATTACTCACAATAGTCAAGAAAAGGAAACCACCTAAGTGTTCACCAGCAGACGAGAGGATAAGAAGTAGAGAGAGAGAGAGAGAGAGAGAGAGTGTGTGTGTTCAGCCACACAAAAAAAGGAATCCTGCCATTTGTGACACTAATGGACCTTGAGGGCTTTCTGCTTAGTGAGATGAGACAGAGAAAGACAAATACTGCATGGTTTGAGGAAAACATTTTGGGAGATATGGGGCTGGAACATAGCTTGATGAAGAAATTATAAAGCATGTTATTCTAGATCTGAGACTTCCAAATATTGGTCTATAACATTCAATAACATCACAAATTGCTATTGGTAATATTTGGATAATGATAATATTTAAAAGTGCAGTTTTCTAAAATACTTCCCACATCTACTGAATCAGTGATCTAACGGTGGGTCAGAAGATTTACTCTATTTTAAATAAGCATCTCAGATAATCTTATGAGGGGTTGGGCTTAAGAGCTTTTGAAATAATATCCACCTAGGTCATTGTCAACCCTGATGCGATCATCTTTTCATAAAACTCTTTATTCCCAGCACTCTTTTCATGGCATTCTTAACTTCTGAATTCTTAAGAGTATAGATGAGGGGATTGAGCATGGGGTTGAAAAGGCTGTGAAACAGGAGAAGATGTTTCTTCTGTTCCTTGGGGTTCCCATATCTGGGTCCAACATACATGATAATGGCTGTGCCATAAAAGAGTCCGACCACACAGAGGTGAGATGAGCAGGTGGAGAAGGCTTTGCTCTGCCCTTCCCCCGACTGGAGCCGAAGGATGGCACGGAAGATGCACACATACGAGATTATAACTGAGGAGAAGGGTCCCACTAGCACAGAAACTGCTCCAGCCAGTACCATAAGCTCATTGATGTGTGTGTCTGCACAAGCAAGTTTGAGAACAGCCATGATTTCACAGAAGAAATGATCGATTTTCTGGGCCATGCAGAAGGGTAAGGGTAAAAGTAACACTAGATGAACCAAAGACAGAAGGACTCCAATGGTCCAGGAAGTCACCACCAGCGTGATGCAGACTCTCCAGCTCATGATGACTGAATACCGGAGGGGGTGGCAGATGGCCACATACCGATCATAGGACATCACCACCAGGAGAAGACATTCTGTGACAGCAAATGTCAAGAAGAGAAAGGTCTGTGTGATGCAGCCAGCAAAGGAGATGGGCTTGGCTGGACTCAGGAGGTTGACCAGCATCTGGGGCACCATGCTGCAGGCGTAGGCCATGTCAACGATGGCCAGGTGTGAGAGGAAGAAGTACATGGGGGTGTGCAGTCTGGAGTCCAGTGAGATGAGCCCCAGGATGACCCCGTTCCCCAGCAGGGTGAGGACATAGAACAGGGAGAAGAGCCCAAAGAGGAGCATCTGAGTCCTTGTGTTAAGGGGAAATCCCAGTAGGATGAATTCTGTGACAGAGGTCATATTGTCTCCCATAGCCCTACGACAGAAGGAACTGAGTTAGTGTCCAGGGTTAAAGAGAAGTCTCTGCAAAGAGCTATGTCACCTTATACCTTTGTGGCATAAAAATGTATTCAGAACCACTTTCAGTGATATTTCCTGTTTTTAAATGGAATTTTAAATAATATATGTGGTCATCCTAAAATGCATACATATACATAAACATATATATACATATATTTTATTTCTTGTTAAGTTTTTAAGAGGTTAAATTTTAAAAATAAGTATGTTGCCACATGTTAATCAAATATAGAGTTTTTGTTTCATTCAGTGAAATACCTCATATCATTGAAATAAATTTTATTCTTCTTTGCTTATATTAAAGTTATCTCCATTTTTTTTCCCAGAAACTATGAGACTTAACTGATATACATGCTAAAGTCCTTAAGCTGCTATACATTAATATTGAGTTGGAAGGTTTTATCAAGGACAGTGCATTCTCTAGGTAGACATACCATTTTCCAAAACACACGATTAGGAATTAACCACTTACCTGCCTGTTGAGACACACTTTCCACTTCTGCATCTTAGTGGTTACCTCCACAACTAATATTGCACAGAATCTCTGCTTGTTCAAGTATAAAAACCTATTTCCAGCCTACAATTTGTTCTTTCACATTTAGCTTTTCACAATATTCAGATGAACATTTACACAAATGATTGAATAGATATATACTGTGCTATTTATCTAAAACACAAGACAAAATCAATAATTTCATTAGATTAGGACTCATTATTGATAAACACTCTAGAAGTACTCTGTTTCAGACATTGATTATACAGGTGGTTGAGAATAGCTAGAGGACTTCTGGGAGGGATGCTGGAAAGGGGTCTAAATTCCTCTAAAGATTGAACTAAATAATCTTTCTTACTCTAAGATTCCACAATTAGAATGCAAGTATAAACATAATATTGCCCCTCTTGCTTAAATTTTATTCTCATCTTTTATGCAAGATCATCTTGTTTTAGAGAGAGTAAGAATGAATAATAATTCTCAATTTAAATGGCAATAGAACTATAAACATTTACAAACCATCCCATTTCCTTTGTTACTGTTACTATTCCAGCGATGTGTCATATCCAGAAGGTTAAAAATAAATCATTTTATGTTTACTAAACTCCATTTTACCCACCACTGTTCTGAGGGTGGAGTTATCAATGATAGAAACTTTAAGCTCATACTCATGGTTCAGACTCTTGTTTTTGCATATAAACATACAGCTATTTGTAACTTATCCAAAAACTGGATAAAAAGCTATGAACAACCTAGACAGCATAAAAAAAGCAGAGACATTACTTTGCCAACAAAGGTCTGTCTAATCAAAGCTATGTTTTTTCCAGTAGTCATGTATGGATGTAAGAATTGGACCATAAAGAAAGCTGAACACCACAGAATTGATGCTCTTGAACTGTGGTGTTGGAGAAGACTCTTGAGAGTCCCTTGGACAACAAGGAGGTCCAACCAGTCAATCCTAAAGGAGATCAGTCCTGAATATTCATTGGAAGGACTGATGCTGAAGCTGAAACTCCAAATCTTTGGCTACCTGATGCGAAGAACTGACTCGTTGGAAAAGACCCTGATGTTGGGAAAGATTGAAGGCGAGAGGAGAAGGGGACAAGAGAGGATGAGATGGTTGGATGGCATCACCAACTTGATGGACAGGAGTTAGAGTCAGTTCTGGGAGTTGGTGATGGACAGGGAAGCCTGGCGTGCTACAGTCCATAGGGTTGCAAAGCATTGAACATGACTGAGCAACTGAACTGAACTGAACTGAATCCAAAACCAGAATATTTTTCCCTTAAATATTTAAATATTTGACTTCTCTCTGTATGTGATACTTCAGGCCTTTTTTTTTTTTTTAATAAAAAGGCATTGGCCTTTAAAAATATTAAACATTTGGCAGAAAGTCACACATACACTTTGCTCCTTACTTATAGGTAGCAACCAGTAAAAAATAACCATTCAGATACTGATTATATTAACACATTGATATTTTGCTTAATATACTACCAATGAGCAAAATTGGAACGTGAATGAAAATACACTTTTGCATCTTATTGAAGAGTGATGGTAAAGCCTAATAAGCAGTGAAAATGATGTACATATATATTTGACCAGAACTCACAAAGGCAATTAAGAAACGTGTGTGTTTAGAGATGAGTGTTATATGGACCCCACAACACCTTCATGCAGAAAAAAGCAAACATACCCGGTGTGGCTAAGTTTCCTGATGATTCTGAAAGACTTGTTCCTCCTCTGAGTACTGTTGAAAAAGGACCTTGGTTACTCGTGTTGCCTAAGAGAAGAGAAGGCTTCGTTTGTTTATAATATCTACAGGGCTCCTTCCCAATTGTCATGAGGGTTTGTGTAGGGTACAGTAGGTCTCACACTAATGTGCTCCCTATAGAGATATACAGAAGTCAACCACTGCCCCCCTTCTGAGACGGAAGAGGATTTGTAGTCTCAGAGGAAACAAGAGAAATAGGAAGATCTTTAGAGGTAAAGAACAGTTAGTACCTCCATAATGAAAAGAATACACATGTATTAAGGTACGCTCTTCTTGTTATTGTTCAGACACTAAGTCATATCCATCTCTGTGACCCCATGAACTGCAGCACACCAGGCTTTCCTGTCTTTCACTCTCTCCTGGAGTTTTCTCAAACTCAGGTCCACCGAATCAGTGGTGCCATCTAACCACGTCATCTTCTGTCATCCCCTTCTCCTCTTGCCCTCAATCTTTCCCAGCATCAGGGTCTTTTCCAATGAGTTGGCTCTTCACAGCAAGTGGCCAACTTGTTGGAGCTTCAGCTTCAGCATCAGTCCTTCCAGTGAATACTCAGGGTTGATTTCCTTTAGGATTAACTGATTTGATCTCCTTGCAGTCCAAGGAGCACTTTCAAGAGTCTTATCTAGCACCACAGTTCAAAAGCATCAATTCTTCAGTGCTCAGCCTTCTTTATGGTCCAACTCTCACTCTCTGGTTACCCCATGAATATTACTGCTACCCAAATACAGGAATTTGTTATGGTTAATGAATTTTTATGTTGGCCCAGCTCCCAAACATACAAGAGGCACTTGGGAGATGCAGGTATTGATTCCTGTTTATTATCTGACAGTGAAACAGAAACTCGACATTAATTCCTGAAGCTCATTTGTTTTAGTGTATTTAGTAACTATGGTGAATCTTGTAGCAGAATAAAAAGGTCTTAGTCATCACACCATTTTAGATAGAAACTCAGAACCTACACCCTTGAGCACTGATCTGGAAATGTGTGGGCATCCTAGTTAGGGTTTCATGTTGGATGTGCCCTGCAGCTTGTGGATCTGTCTGGAGGATGAATGAATAAAGCACAAGAGCTGACAAAGTTTACTTTTGAAAAGTAATTTCTGGTGCTGTCCTCATGGAAAAGATAAGCTTTATAAAAACAGAGGGCCAACTCCTGTCCTCTTTATCCTTATGGTGGGGCCCATGTATTCTACCTATCAGAGTAGGCGTATACTACTATCAGTATATACTGAAAAACAGTATTCTAATTCTTCAGAGTGTTATCAGCAACCTAGTACTCCAAATCTGCATGTCAGCTTACAATTTCTATCTGATCTACAAGTTTGGAGTAATACAATATGTATTGTTGTTACTCAGTCACTAAGTCCTGTCTGACTCTTTGCAACCCCATGGACTGCAGCATGCCAGGCTCCTCTGTCCTTCATTATCTCCTGGAGTTTGCTCCAACTCATGTGCATTGAGTCGGTGATGCCATCCAACTGTCTCATCCTCTGTCACCAAAGTATTGGAGCTTCAGCCTCTGTCCCTCCAATGAATAACAAAATGTATTGGAACCAGTTAATTCCTTGGCCATTTGCCCTTTGTCACTCCTTTGCTGTGAAATGAGCCTAAGGAAATGTGAACAACTGTGAAATGGACTGAGGTGACATTATATGTATCAGAAACCACATGATCTAATTGCGCTCAGTGGAGGCACTGATCAAGATACTGTGGACAAGAAAGGGAAATTCATACTTGTGATGGATATCATCTGCAACCCAATGAATCATTGCCCTATACAGAGTGGAAGGATTCAGTATGCCATCAACTGACTTGGTGGCAGTGGTGGTTTAGTCACTAAGTCGTGTTTGACTCTTGCGACCCCATGCCAGGCTCCTCTGTCCATGGAATTCCCCAGGCAAGAATACTGGAGTGGGTTGCCATTTCCTTCTCCAATCAACTGACTTACTGGTCCTCTTAA
>NW_024070443.1:0-13173 GCF_014754425.2 Oryx dammah
TCAATGCAATCCCTATCAAGCTACCAATGGTATTTTTCACAGAGGTACAACAAATAATTGCACAATTTGTATGGAACTACAAAAAACCTTGAATAACCAAAGCAATCTTTAGAAAGAAGAATGGAACTGGAGGAATCAACCTGCCTGACTTCAGGCTCTACTACAAAGCCACAATCATCAAGACAGTATGGTACTGGCACAAAAACAGAAATATAGATCAATGGAACAAAATAGCCCAGAGATAAATCCACGAACCTGTGGAAACCTTATCTTCGACAAAGGAGGCAAGAATATGCAGTGGAGAAAAGACAATCTTTTTAACAAGTGGTGCTGGGAAAATTGGTCAGCCACTTGTAAAAGAATGAAACTAGAACACTTTCTAACACCATTCACAAAAATAAACTCAAAATGGATTAAAGAGCTAAACGTAAGACCAGAAACCATAAAACTCCTAGAGGAGAACATAGGCAAAACACTCTCCGACATACATCACAGCAGCATCCTCTTGACCTACCTCCCAGAATATTGGAAATAAAACCAAAAATAAACAAATGGGACCTAATTAAAATTAAAAGCTTCTGCACAACAAAGGAAACTATAAGCAAGGTGGAAAGACAGACTTCAGAAGGGGAGAAAATAATAGCAAATGAAGCAACTAACAAACAACTAATCTCAAAAATATACAAGCAACTCCTGCAGCTCAATTCCAGAAAAGTAAATGACCCAATCAAAAAATGGGCCAAAGAACTAAATAGACATTTCTCCAAAGAAGACATACAGATGGCTAACAAACCCATGAAAAGATGTTCAACATCACTCATTATCAGAGAAATGCAAATCTAAACCACAATGAGGTACCATTTCATACCAGTCAGAATGGCTGTGATCCAAAAGTCTACAAGCAATAAATGCTGAAGAGGGAGTGGAGAAAAGGGAACCCTGTCACACTGTTGGTGGGAATGCAAACTAGTACAGCCACTATGGAGAACAGTGTGGAGGTTCATTAAGAAACTGGAAATAGAACTGCCATATTACCCGGCAATCCCACTGCTGGGCATACACACGGAGGAAACCAGAACTGAAAGAGACACGTGTACCCCAATGTTCATCGCAGCACTGTTTATAATAGCCAGGATATGGAAGCAAGCTAGATGTCCATCAGCAGATGAATGGATAAGAAAGCTGTGGTACATATACACAATAGAGTATTACTCAGCCATTAAAAAGAATACATTTGAATCAGTTTTAATGAGGTGGATGAAACTGGAGCTGATTATACAGAGTGAAGTAAGCCAGAAAGAAAAACACCAATACAGTATACTAAGGCATATATGTGGAATTTAGAAAGATGGTAAAGATAACCCTGTATGCAAGACAGCAAAAGAGACACAGATGTATAAAACAGTCTTTTGTACTCTGTGGGAGAGGGCGAGGGTGGGATGATTTGGGAGAATGGCATTGAAAGATGTATAATATCATATGTGAAATGAATTGCCAGTCCAGGTTCGATGCATGATACAGGATGCTCAGGGCTGGTGCACTGGGATGACCCAGAGGATGGTATGGGGAGGGAGGTGGGAGGGGGGTTCAGGATGGGGAACATGTGTACACCAGTGGTGGATTCATGTCAATGTATGACAAAACCAATACAATACTGTAATTATCCTCCAATTAAAATAAATAAATTTATATTAAAAAAAGAGACTGCTTTGTATGTTTAGGGTCTTTTGCGTTTCTATATCAATTGTGAAATTTTTTATTCTAGTTCTGTGGAAAATGTCATTGGTAATTTGATAGGGATTGTATGAATCTGTAGGTTGCATTTGATGGTATAGTCATTTTCACAATATTTAGTCTCCCAACCAAGGAATATGGAATATCTCTCCATCTGTTTATGTTGTCTTCAATTTCTTTCTTCAGTGTCTTAATTAGAGAAATACAATCAAAACTATAAGGAGATACCACCTCACACCACTCAGAATGGCCATCATCAAAGAAAAGTCTACAAACAATAAAAGCTAGAGAGGGTGTGGAGAAAAGGAAACCTTCTTGCACTGTTAGTAGCAATCTAAATTGATACAGCCAATATGGAAGATAGTATGGAGATTCTTTTAAAACCTAGAAACAAACAATCCATATGATGCAGCAATCTCACTACTAGGCATAAACCCTGGGGAAACCAAAACTGAAAAAGTCACATGTACACCAGTGTTCACTGCAGCACCATTGACAAGAGCTAGGACATGGAAGCAACCTAGATGTCCATCAACAGATGAATGGATAAAGAAGCTGTGGTACATATATACAATGAATAATACTCAGCCATACAAAAGAAACAGTTCAGTCAGTTCTAATGAGGTGGATGAACCTAGAGCCTATATACAGAGTGAAGTAAGTCAGAAAAACAAATATTGTATACTAATGTGTGTGTGTATATATGTATACATATATATATATACACACATATATACACATATATACATATATATACACACATATATACATATATACATACATATATATACATATATACATATATATACACATATACACATATATACATATATACATATATACATATATACATGAGAAGGAAATGCCAACCCACTCCAGTACTCTTGCCTGGAAAATCCCATGGACGGAGGATCCTGGCAGGCTATAGTCCATGGGGTTGCAATGAGTCGGACACAACTGAGCGAATATAGTATAGTGATAGTCACTCAGTCATGTCCAACTCTTTGTGACTCCATGGATTATAGCCTGCCAGACTCTTCTGTTCATGGAATTCTCCAGGCAAGAATACTGGAGTGGGTTGCCTTTTTTTTTTCGGTCCAACAATTTCCATGCCCTCCAGAATTTTTCTGGGAAAGTGGCATTGACAAGGATCTGGAAAACAAAGGCAGATTGTATGACATATATAGTTGGAATTTTAATATAAAAGTGAACCGAAAATAATAAAGCTACAGCTCAACCCCTTTCCACTTCAAATAGTGATATGATCTAAGAGGCAGGGATGGGGAAGGATGTTGGGGATTAGGCTGATTGTAAGCAAACTCAATCTAACTAAAGCTATGACACTATCCCAGCTCAATTTAATTCTAAGGAAAATATTAGTAATCAGATTCTCACTCAAAATGCCAGGCAGAGGGAAGGGATTGCATTTCTATGAAAACAAAGTAAAACAAAACAAAAAGTATTATACTTAAAAATATACTATTTTTTAATACAACTGTTAGAATGAAATCAAAATTATGAGAATTGTTAAGAAGCAAGAAAACATGATATATAATCAAGAGAAAGCTCAGTTAATAGAAACAAACTATAGATGAGCAGTTTTTGGAAATAGATAAAGACTAAAACAACAACTGTAAATAGTTTTAAGAATTTATAGGAAAAGTTTTTGAAAATTTGAAAAAATCAGCTCGTTCTAGAGAGAAACGAAAACTCAAATGAAGAACCAAGTGGAAATTCTAAAATGTAAAAATATAATATGTGAAACAGAAGTTAATTTGATGGACTTAATAAATATCACAATAGACACTGTTGAAGAAAGGGTTAGTGAATGTCAAGATAATAAAAACTCTTCAAACTGAAGTAAAGAGGGAATCAAAAACATGAAATATTTACAGATAAATCTGATGAAATTGTAAGGATAAATCTGACAAAGGCACTGGAGACTAGAAATAAATGGGAAGGAATGCCTATTGATGTGTTGGAATATTCAATATTGTTAAGATGTTAGTTCTCAAGATGGCAGAGGAGTAGGTGGATGTGGAGTATATCTCTCTCCATGGATGCATCACGAATTCACCTTCAGACACAGAAGATTTTGCAGAACACCAACTGAGAGCAGGCAGGAGTACCTGACCACTGGAAAAGAATACATAGAACCATGCAAAATTCAGTAGGATGAAGGAAGTAGGGGGAAAAAGAGGACAGTAAGCAGGATTGGACCTTGCCTTGGTGGGTGGGGGAACTGAAAGTGAAAGTGAAGTTGCTCAGTCATATCCGACTCTTTGCAACCCCATGGACTGTAGCCCACCAGGCTCCTCTGTCCATGGGATTTTCCAGGCAAGAATACTGGAGTGGGTTGCCATTTCCCTCTCCAAGAGATCTTCCCAACACAGGGATTGAACCCAGGTCTCCCACATCTCAGGCAGATGCTTTAACCTCTGAGAAGCAGGGGTCTAATCTCCCCATCAAGGTAATTGTTTGGGACAGAGGAGAAACATTTGAGGCTGAGAGTGAAGCAGCTGATCTGTGACAGTCTAAATGATACGGCACGCTTGGGGCTGGTACACGGGGATGACCCAGAGATGTCAATGTATGGCAAAACCAATACAGAATTGTAAAGTAAAATAATAAAAAAAAAAGATATTTAACTTCACACACAAAAAATAAATAAATGGAATGAGAATCGCACAGATACTCCTTACTGCAGCCATACGTACCCCAGACAGGGATGCGAGTCCCCTAGAAAGCACAATAGCTGGGAGCTGAAGCATAGGAATTGGAGTGCAGTCCCATGCTTTTGACAGCAGGGATACAGCCCGAGGGGACATGAGGAAGTATATCAGCATGGGAAATGCCTGTGGAAGAAAACCAGGCAACCATGGAAGCAAGGTGATACTGTTGAGTCACACGTAGGGTGTGCAGCCATCATTGTTGCTCTCTCTCTCCCCACACACCAGCACTGACAGTTGAACAACAGAGAAAGATCCCAGAGAGACTGGCCTTTTAAGCTCCAGACATGCCAAACAACAGAGAAGGACCAGCCAAAGAGGCCTTTTGATCACCAGTTTCCAGAGGCTAGAAAGACTCTTATAGGGCCATATTTCCCGTGACTGAGGCAGTTGGTGTCCCAGCACACTTGGGTCCCCACAATCCAAACAGCTGTACCACATTCACACTCAATTCTCACTGGGGCAGATTTGCCAGGGGCTAAACCAAGCCCTAATAGTGCAATGTCTTCTGTGACAGTAGCTGCAAGCACCCTTGTGTAGTTGATATTGTCAGGGTCCCTGTGATCCAAGCAACAGTGCCACCTCCATGCTCAAACCCCATTGGGACAGAGTTGTCAGAGGCTAGAAAAATCCCTAAGAACACCATATTTCCTGCTGCCCTAGCTGCCAGCTCCCCTGAGTACCTGATGCTGGCAGGTTCCCTGCAATCCAAATAGCTGTGCCACCTCCACACTTGCTCCTCATTGAGTCAGACCCAAGTCTTCCAGGGCAGCCTCAGCAGCAAACCCCTGTGGATATCTTATATGGAGAGGTGGACATAAAACCACAGTTGAAACCCAGGGGCTGTGTGGCTAAGGAAGAGGACCTAAAACCTTCCCACCAGCTGTACAAGCTTCAGATTAAATCCACATGATTGACTAAGCAGACTCTCTGTCTGCCTAGAATATATAAAAGGACAGTGAGAGTTCCCACAAAAGAAAATGCACTAGTTCTGACAACTGTGGACACTGGAGGCAAGAACTCACAGGATGGGGACCAGATTAGAGTCTACAGAGACCAACCCAGTATTGAAGGGTACCCTATGCAGGTGAAGTGGACTGTGACTCACAGCAAGGGAAAGCATGCTGACAGCAGATATTCAAGAAAAACATTTATTATTCTTATATTTTGATTTGTTCTGTAGTTGCTTCTATATCTTTTCTTTTCCTTTTTTTAGTCCCCCCCCCACACTGTTGCCATAGTTGTTGATTTAACTAGTACTATAAAACTATTTAAAAATTTCATAATTAAAAAAAATCATAATTTATATTTCTTTTATATACATCTGCCTCTACATTATTAGTCTTTTGTGGTTCTGTGGGGTTTTCCTTATTTTAATTTCTAAAATTTATTATTTTTTCAACACATTTTTTTGTTTGCTTTTCCTATTGTTCTCATTCTTTTGTTTGCTTTTCCTATTGTTCTTTTCTCATTGTAGTCATTCTTTTTAATACATATAAATCTTCTTTATTTAACTTTCCATTTCTATTTCTTTTCTTCCTTTTATTTCTTTTTCTCACAATGTTTATTTGTTTTGTTTTCATTGCTTTGTTCCACAATTGGGACCTTGCTTTGGTTTTATTTCCCAGTCTGTGCTTTAGTTAGTTTTGTTTTTAACTGGTTGGTATTTTTTTGTTTACTTTCAGTTCAGTTCAGTTCAGTTCAGTCGCTCAGTCATGTCTGACTCTGCGACCCCATGAATCGCAGCACGCCAGGCCTCCTTGTTCATCATCAATTCCCAGAGTTCACTCAAACTCACGTCCATTGAGTCGGTGATGCCAACCAGCCATCTCATCCTCTGTCGTCCCCCTTTCCTCCTGCCCCCAATCCCTCCCAGCATCAGAGTCTTTTCAAATGAGTCAACCCTTCACATGAGGTGGCCAAAGTACTGGAGTTTCAGCTTCAGTATCATTCCTTTCAAAGAACAACCAGGGCTGATCTCCTTCAGAATGGACTGGTTGGATCTCCTTGCAGTCCAAGGGACTCTCAAGAGTTTTCTCCAACACCAGAGTTCAAAAACATCAGTTCTTCAGCACTCAACTTTCTTCACAGTCCAACTCTTGCATCCATACATGACCACTGGAAAAACCATAGCCTTGACTAGACGGACCTTTGTGGCAAAGTAATGTCTCTGCTTTTCAATATGCTATCTAGGTTGGTCATAATTTTCCTTCCAAGGAGTAAGCCTCTTTTAATTTCATGGCTGCAATCACCATCTGCAGTGATTCTGGAGCCCCCCAAAATGATGTCTGACACTGTTTCCACTGTTTCTCCATCTATTTCCCATGAAGTGATGGGACCAGATGCCATGATCTTTGTTTTCTGAATGTTGAGCTTTAAGCCAACTTTTTCACTCTCCTCTTTCACTTTCATCAAGAGGCTTTTTAGCTCCTCTTCACTTCCTGCCATAAGGGTGGTGTCATCTGCATATCTGAGGTTATTGATATTTCTCCTGGCAATCTTGATTCCAGCTTGTGCTTCTTCCAGCCCAGCGTTTCTTATGAAGTACTCTGCATAGAAGTTCAATAAGCAGGGTGACAATATACAGCCTTGATGTAAACCTTTTCCTATTTGGAACCAGTCTGTTGTGCCATGTCCAGTTCTAACTGTTGCTTCCTGACCTGCATATAGGTTTCTCAAGAGGCAGGTCAAGTGGTCTGTTATTCCTATGTCTTGAAGAATTTCCACCGTTTATTGTGATCCACACAGTCAAAGGCTTTGGCATAGTCAATAAAGCAGAAATAGATGTTTTTCTGAAACTCTCTTGCTTTTTCCATGATCCAGTGGATGTTGGCAATTTGATCTCTGGTTCCTCTGCCTTTTCTACAACCAGTTTGAACATCAGGAAGTTCACGGTTCGTGTATTGCTGAAGCCCGGCTTAGAGAATTTTGAGCATTACTTTACTAACGTATGAGATGAGTGCAATTGTGCAGTAGTTTGAGCATTCTTTGGCATTGCCTTTCTTTGGGATTGGGATGAAAACTGACCTTTTCCAGTCCTGTGGCCACTGCTGAGTTTTCCAAATTTGCTGGCATATTGAGTGCAACACTTTCACAGCATCATCTTTGAGGATTTGAAATAGTTCAACTGGAATTCCATCACCTCCACTAGCTTTGTTCATAGTGATGCTTTCTAAGGCCCGCAAGACTTCACATTCCAAGATGTCTGGCTCTAGGTGAGTGATCACACCATCGTGATTATCTGAGTCATGGAGATCTTTTTTTGTACTGTTCTTCTGTGTATTCTTGCCACCTCTTCTTAATATCTTCTGCTTCTGTTAGGTCCATACCATTTCTGTCCTTTATCGAGCCCATCTTTGCATGAAATGTTCCCTTGGTATCTCTAATTTTCTTGAAGAGATCTCTAGTCTTTCCCATTCTATTGTTTTCCTCTATTTCTTTGCATTGATGGCTGAGGAAGGCTTTCTTATCTCTTCTTGCTATTCTTTGGAATTCTGCATTCAGATGCTTATATCTTTCCTTTTCTCCTTTGCTTTTCACTTCTCTTCTTTTCACAGCTATTTGTAAGGCCTCCCCAGACAGGCATTTTGCCTTTTTGCATTTCTTTTCCATGGGGATGGTCTTGATCCCTGTCTCCTGTACAATGTCACCAACCTCTGTCCATAGTTCATCAGATACTCTATCTATCAGATCTAATCCCTTAAATCTATTTCTCAGTTCCACTGTATAATCATAAGGAATATGTTTACTTTGCTCAGTGGGAAATCTACTGTACTTTTTTTTTTTTTTTTACTATTTTGGTTTTGTTTACAGGTGTTTGTGTGTGTGTATTCCATTATTTTTGTTATTGTTTGCCTGATTTTGTATTTGCCATTTGTATGAGGTGTATCTTTTGTTTCTTGTTTTTGTGTTTTTGTTTTAATCCTCTTTAAGGCCATAACAAATTACCTGTGCAAGCTCCATTCCCCAGCTAGAGATCAGGCCATGAGCCTTTGGAATGGGAGTGCTGACTCCAAGACGCTAGACTGCCAGAGAAGTCCTAACCCTAGGGAGTATTAATTAGTGAGAATTCCCACAAAGGCACCCTGTTGTATACAAGACCCTGCATCACCTATCTGCTGGCAACACCCAGTGCAGAATGCCTAATCCAAGCAACAACGAGACAAAAACAAACCAATCATCAGCAGACAGTATTACCATCTCACACAGCCCTGCCCATCAGAGGGGAAAAAAAAACCCTCACATCCTTTCACCAGAATGCAAGCACAAGTCACACCCTACATGAAGCCCACACAAGCTATTGGACAAACGTTACCCATGAAGGCAGAAACCAAAAGGAAGAAGGAATTTGACCTCGAAGTCTGGAAAAAGAAGACCTCAAACACAATAAGTTAAAAAAATTGAGAAGACAGAGAAATACTGTGCAAATGAAGGAACAACCTAAAAACATATAAGTCCAAATAAACAAAGAGGAAATGGACAACCTACTAGAAAAATAACTAAGGTAATGATAGTAAAAATGATCCAAAACCTTGAAAATAGAATGGAGAAAATGCAAGAATCAATTAACACATTTAACAAAGACTTAGAAGAAGTAAAGAATAAACAAATGGTGAAAAACAGCACAATTACTGAAATTAAAAATACTTGCAGAGAAATCAATAGCAAAATATCTGAGACAGAAGAAAGGATAATGAGCTGGAAGACAGAATGATGGAAATAACTGCTGAAGAGCAATATAAAGGAAAAGGAATGAAAAGAGCTGAGGATAGTCTCAGAGACTTCTTGAACAATATTAAGTGCACCAACATTCTAATTATAGGGGTCCCAGAAGAAGAGAAAAACAGAGGGTATGAGAAAATGTTTGAAGAGATTATAGTTGAAAATTTCCCCAACACAGGAAAGGAAATAGTCAATCAAGTCCAAAAAGTTCAGAAAGCCTCATACAAGACAGAACCAAGGAGAAACACGCCAAGACACATATTAATCAAACTAACAAAGATTAAACACAAAGAAAGAATATTAAAAGCAGCAAGGAAAAAGCAACAAGTAACATACAAGGGAAACCATATGATTAATAGCTGATCTTTCAGCAGAAACTCTGCAGGTCAGAAGGAAATGGCAGGATATATTTAAAGCACTAAAAGGGAAAAACCTACATCCAAGATTACATTACCTGGCAAGGATCTCATTCAGAATTGATGGAGAAATCAAAAGCTTTACAACAAGCAAAAGTTAAGAGAATTTAGTACCACAAAACCAGCTTTACAAGAAATGTTAATGGGACTTACATAGACAGGAAACACAAAAGAAGAAAAAGACCTACAAAAAAATTAAGAAAATGGCAATATATATTGGCATTTATATATTATTGATATATATAGGAACATATATATCAATAATTACTTTAAATGTAAATGGATTAAATGCTCCAACCAAAAGACACAGACTGGCTGAATGGAAACAAAAACAAGACCCATATACATGCTGTGTACACAACCCACTTCATAACTAGAGACACCTACTGACTGAAAGTGAGAGGGTGGAAAAAGATATTCCATGCTAATGAAAATCGAAAGAAAGCTGGAATGGCAATCCTCATATCAGACAAAATAGACTTTAAAATAAAGAATATTACAAGAGACAGGAAGGACACTACATAATGATCAAGGGACAAATCCAAGAGGAAGACATAACAATGTAAATATTTATGCATCCAACATAGGAGCGCCTCAATACATAAAGCAAAACACATAAAACAGATATAAAGGGTGAAACTGACAGTAACACAATAATAGTGGGGACTTTAACAGCCCACTTACACCAATGGCTAGATCATTAAAGCAGCAAATTAATAAGGAAACACAAGACATAAATGACATATTAGACCAGATGAATCTCATTTGTATCATCAGAACATTGCATTCACATGCAGAAGAATACACTTTTTCTCAAGTGCACATGAACATTCTCCAAGATAGACCACATCTTGGGTCACATCAAAATCTCACTAAATCTAGGAAAGTTGAAATCACATCAAGCATCTTTTCTGACCACAACACTATGAGACTAGATATCAGTTACAGGAAAAAAACTGTAAAAGACACACACACACACACACACACACACACACACACACACACACACACACGGAGATTAAATAATACATTTCTAAATAATGAACAGGTTACTGAAAAATCAAAAGGGAAATTAAAAAATTCCTCGAAACAAATGACAATTAAAACATGACAATTCAATACCTAAGGAATGCAGCAAAAGCAGTTCTAAGAGGGAAGTTTATAACAATACAGTACTACCTCAAGAAAGAAGAAAGACATAGAATAGACAGGGTAACTTTACCTAAAACAACTGGTAAAGAAGAAGAAGAAAACCTGAAAGTTAGCAGAAGGAAAGGAATAATTAAGATCAGAGCAGAAATAAATGAAAAGATATGAAAGAAATAATCAGTTCAGTACAGTCACTCAGTCATGTCTGACTCTCTGCGACCCCATGGACTGTAGCACGCCAGGCCTCCCTGTCCATCACCAACTCCGAAAGCTTGCTCAGACTCATGTCTATCGAGTAGGTGATGCCATCCAACTATCTCGTACTCTGTTGTCCCCTTCTCCTCCTACCTTTAATCTTTCCCAGTATCAGGGTCTTTTCAAAAGAGTCAGCTCTTTGCATCAGGTGTCCAAAGTATTGGAGTTTCAGCTTCAGCATGAGTCCTTCCAATGAATATTCAGGACTGATTCCTTTAGGAAATCCTTGCAGTTCAAGAGACTCTCAAGAGTCTTCTCCAGCACCACAGTTCAAAAGCATCAATTCTTTGGCGCTCAGCTTTCTTTATAGTTCAACTCTTACATCCATACATCACTACTGGAAAAACCATAGCTTTGACGAGACAGATCTTTGTTGGCAAAGTAATGTCTCTGCTTTTTAATAGGCTATCTAGGTTGGTCAAAGCTTTTCTTCCAAGAAGCAAAGGTCTTTTAATTTCAAGGCTGCAGTCACTGTCTGCAGTGGTTTTGGAGAAAAAAAAAAGTTTGTCACTGTTTCCATTGCTTCCCCATCCATTTCCCATGAAGTGATGGGACAAGATGCCATGATCTTAGTTTCTGAATGTTCAGTTTTAACCCAACTTTCTCACTCTCCTCTTTCACTTTCATAAAGAGGCTCTTTAGTTCCTCTTCTGTTTCTGCCATAAGGGTTGTGTCATTTGCATATATGAGGTTATTGATATTTCTCCCAGCAGTCTTGATGGCAGCTTGTGCTTCATTCGGCCTGGCATTTTGCATGATGTACTCTGCATATAAGTTAAATAAGCAGATTGACAATATAAAGCTGTCAAAGGACTCCTTTCCCAATTTGGGACCAGTCTGTTGTTCCATGTCCTGTTCTAACTGTTGCTTCCTGACCTGCATACAGATTTCTTAGAAGGCAGGTCAGGTGGTCTGGTATTCCCATCTCTTGAAGGATTTTCCAGTTTGTTGTGATCCACACAGTCAAAGGCTTTGGCATAGTCAATAAAGAAGTAGATGCTTTTCTGGAACTCTCTTGCTTTTTCTATGAACCAACGGAGGTTGGCAATTTAATCTCAGGTTCCTCTGCCTTTTCTAAATCCAGCTTGAACACCTGGAAGCTCATGGTTCATGGACTGTTGAAACCTGGCTTGGAGACTTTTGAGCATTACATTGCTAGCATGTGAGATGAGTGTAATTGTGTGGTAGTTTGAACATTCTTCGGCATTGCCTTTTTTGGGATTGAAAGAAATAATAGTACAGACTAATAAAACAAAAACTGGTTCCTTGAGAAGATAAAATTGACAAACCTTTAGCCAGACTCATCAAGAAAAAAGAGAGAAGAATCAAATCAACAAAATTAGAAATGAAAAAGGAGAGGTTACAACAGACAATGCAGACATACAAAGGATCATAAGAAACTATTATCAGCAACTATATGCTAATAAAATGGACAACCTGGAAGAAATGGACAGATTCTTAGAAAAGTTCAAGCTTCTAAGACTGAACCAAGAAGAAATAGAAACTATAAATAAGCCAATTACAAGCACTTAAGTCAAAACGTTGATTAAAAATCTCCCCCCAAACAAAACCCAAGGCCAGATGGCTTCACAGATGAAGTCTATCAAACATTTAGAGAAGAGACAATGCCTATCCTTTTAAAGTGCTTTCCTGAAATTGCAGAGGAAGGAACACTTCCAAACTCTTTCTAGGAGGTCACTATCACCCTGATACCAAAACCAGGCAAAGACAACACAAAAAAGGAAATTACAGGCCAATATCACTGATGAAAATAGATGCAAAAATCTTCAACAAAATTATAGCAAACAGAATTCAACAACATATTAAAAAGATCATATACCAATGAACATAGATGCAAAAATCCTTAACAAAATTCTAGCAATCAGAACCAGCAACACATTAAAAAGATCATACACCATGACAAGGAGGGCTTTATCCCAGGGATGCAAGGATTCTTCAACATCCACAAATCAATAAATGTAACACACCACATTAACAAATTGAAAAATAAAAGCCATATGATTATCTCAGTAGATGCACAAAAAGCCTTTGACAAAATTCAACATCAATTTATGATAAAAACTCTCCAGAAAGCAGGAGTAGAAGGAACATACCTCAACGTAATAAAAGCTATATATGACAAACCCACAGCAAACATTATCCTCAAT
>NW_024070444.1:0-13170 GCF_014754425.2 Oryx dammah
TCAATGCAATCCCTATCAAGCTACCAATGGTATTTTTCACAGAGGTACAACAAATAATTGCACAATTTGTATGGAACTACAAAAAACCTTGAATAACCAAAGCAATCTTTAGAAAGAAGAATGGAACTGGAGGAATCAACCTGCCTGACTTCAGGCTCTACTACAAAGCCACAATCATCAAGACAGTATGGTACTGGCACAAAAACAGAAATATAGATCAATG
This sequence comes from Oryx dammah, assembly GCF_014754425.2. Classification (NCBI taxonomy): domain Eukaryota; kingdom Metazoa; phylum Chordata; class Mammalia; order Artiodactyla; family Bovidae; genus Oryx; species Oryx dammah. Next base: position 224 of record NW_024070444.1, read on the forward strand.
GAACAAAATAGCCCAGAGATAAATCCACGAACCTGTGGAAACCTTATCTTCGACAAAGGAGGCAAGAATATGCAGTGGAGAAAAGACAATCTTTTTAACAAGTGGTGCTGGGAAAATTGGTCAGCCACTTGTAAAAGAATGAAACTAGAACACTTTCTAACACCATTCACAAAAATAAACTCAAAATGGATTAAAGAGCTAAACGTAAGACCAGAAACCATAAAACTCCTAGAGGAGAACATAGGCAAAACACTCTCCGACATACATCACAGCAGCATCCTCTTGACCTACCTCCCAGAATATTGGAAATAAAACCAAAAATAAACAAATGGGACCTAATTAAAATTAAAAGCTTCTGCACAACAAAGGAAACTATAAGCAAGGTGGAAAGACAGACTTCAGAAGGGGAGAAAATAATAGCAAATGAAGCAACTAACAAACAACTAATCTCAAAAATATACAAGCAACTCCTGCAGCTCAATTCCAGAAAAGTAAATGACCCAATCAAAAAATGGGCCAAAGAACTAAATAGACATTTCTCCAAAGAAGACATACAGATGGCTAACAAACCCATGAAAAGATGTTCAACATCACTCATTATCAGAGAAATGCAAATCTAAACCACAATGAGGTACCATTTCATACCAGTCAGAATGGCTGTGATCCAAAAGTCTACAAGCAATAAATGCTGAAGAGGGAGTGGAGAAAAGGGAACCCTGTCACACTGTTGGTGGGAATGCAAACTAGTACAGCCACTATGGAGAACAGTGTGGAGGTTCATTAAGAAACTGGAAATAGAACTGCCATATTACCCGGCAATCCCACTGCTGGGCATACACACAGAGGAAACCAGAACTGAAAGAGACACGTGTACCCCAATGTTCATCGCAGCACTGTTTATAATAGCCAGGATATGGAAGCAAGCTAGATGTCCATCAGCAGATGAATGGATAAGAAAGCTGTGGTACATATACACAATAGAGTATTACTCAGCCATTAAAAAGAATACATTTGAGTCAGTTTTAATGAGGTGGATGAAACTGGAGCCGATTATACAGAGTGAAGTAAGCCAGAAAGAAAAACACCAATACAGTATACTAAGGCATATATGTGGAATTTAGAAAGATGGTAAAGATAACCCTGTATGCAAGACAGCAAAAGAGACACAGATGTATAAAACAGTCTTTTGTACTCTGTGGGAGAGGGCGAGGGTGGGATGATTTGGGAGAATGGCATTGAAAGATGTATAATATCATATGTGAAATGAATTGCCAGTCCAGGTTCGATGCATGATACAGGATGCTCAGGGCTGGTGCACTGGGATGACCCAGAGGATGGTATGGGGAGGGAGGTGGGAGGGGGGTTCAGGATGGGGAACATGTGTACACCAGTGGTGGATTCATGTCAATGTATGACAAAACCAATACAATACTGTAATTATCCTCCAATTAAAATAAATAAATTTATATTAAAAAAAGAGACTGCTTTGTATGTTTAGGGTCTTTTGCGTTTCTATATCAATTGTGAAATTTTTTATTCTAGTTCTGTGGAAAATGTCATTGGTAATTTGATAGGGATTGTATGAATCTGTAGGTTGCATTTGATGGTATAGTCATTTTCACAATATTTAGTCTCCCAACCAAGGAATATGGAATATCTCTCCATCTGTTTATGTTGTCTTCAATTTCTTTCTTCAGTGTCTTAATTAGAGAAATACAATCAAAACTATAAGGAGATACCACCTCACACCACTCAGAATGGCCATCATCAAAGAAAAGTCTACAAACAATAAAAGCTAGAGAGGGTGTGGAGAAAAGGAAACCTTCTTGCACTGTTAGTAGCAATCTAAATTGATACAGCCAATATGGAAGATAGTATGGAGATTCTTTTAAAACCTAGAAACAAACAATCCATATGATGCAGCAATCTCACTACTAGGCATAAACCCTGGGGAAACCAAAACTGAAAAAGTCACATGTACACCAGTGTTCACTGCAGCACCATTGACAAGAGCTAGGACATGGAAGCAACCTAGATGTCCATCAACAGATGAATGGATAAAGAAGCTGTGGTACATATATACAATGAATAATACTCAGCCATACAAAAGAAACAGTTCAGTCAGTTCTAATGAGGTGGATGAACCTAGAGCCTATATACAGAGTGAAGTAAGTCAGAAAAACAAATATTGTATACTAATGTATGTGTGTATATATGTATACATATATATATATACACACATATATACACATATATACATATATATACACACATATATACATATATACATACATATATATACATATATACATATATATACACATATACACATATATACATATATACATATATACATATATACATGAGAAGGAAATGCCAACCCACTCCAGTACTCTTGCCTGGAAAATCCCATGGACGGAGGATCCTGGCAGGCTATAGTCCATGGGGTTGCAATGAGTCGGACACAACTGAGCGAATATAGTATAGTGATAGTCACTCAGTCATGTCCAACTCTTTGTGACTCCATGGATTATAGCCTGCCAGACTCTTCTGTTCATGGAATTCTCCAGGCAAGAATACTGGAGTGGGTTGCCTTTTTTTTTTCGGTCCAACAATTTCCATGCCCTCCAGAATTTTTCTGGGAAAGTGGCATTGACAAGGATCTGGAAAACAAAGGCAGATTGTATGACATATATAGTTGGAATTTTAATATAAAAGTGAACCGAAAATAATAAAGCTACAGCTCAACCCCTTTCCACTTCAAATAGTGATATGATCTAAGAGGCAGGGATGGGGAAGGATGTTGGGGATTAGGCTGATTGTAAGCAAACTCAATCTAACTAAAGCTATGACACTATCCCAGCTCAATTTAATTCTAAGGAAAATATTAGTAATCAGATTCTCACTCAAAATGCCAGGCAGAGGGAAGGGATTGCATTTCTATGAAAACAAAGTAAAACAAAACAAAAAGTATTATACTTAAAAATATACTATTTTTTAATACAACTGTTAGAATGAAATCAAAATTATGAGAATTGTTAAGAAGCAAGAAAACATGATATATAATCAAGAGAAAGCTCAGTTAATAGAAACAAACTATAGATGAGCAGTTTTTGGAAATAGATAAAGACTAAAACAACAACTGTAAATAGTTTTAAGAATTTATAGGAAAAGTTTTTGAAAATTTGAAAAAATCAGCTCGTTCTAGAGAGAAACGAAAACTCAAATGAAGAACCAAGTGGAAATTCTAAAATGTAAAAATATAATATGTGAAACAGAAGTTAATTTGATGGACTTAATAAATATCACAATAGACACTGTTGAAGAAAGGGTTAGTGAATGTCAAGATAATAAAAACTCTTCAAACTGAAGTAAAGAGGGAATCAAAAACATGAAATATTTACAGATAAATCTGATGAAATTGTAAGGATAAATCTGACAAAGGCACTGGAGACTAGAAATAAATGGGAAGGAATGCCTATTGATGTGTTGGAATATTCAATATTGTTAAGATGTTAGTTCTCAAGATGGCAGAGGAGTAGGTGGATGTGGAGTATATCTCTCTCCATGGATACATCACGAATTCACCTTCAGACACAGAAGATTTTGCAGAACACCAACTGAGAGCAGGCAGGAGTACCTGACCATGGAAAAGAATACATAGAACCATGCAAAATTCAGTAGGATGAAGGAAGTAGGGGGAAAAAGAGGACAGTAAGCAGGATTGGACCTTGCCTTGGTGGGTGGGGGAACTGAAAGTGAAAGTGAAGTTGCTCAGTCATATCCGACTCTTTGCAACCCCATGGACTGTAGCCCACCAGGCTCCTCTGCCCATGGGATTTTCCAGGCAAGAATACTGGAGTGGGTTGCAATTTCCCTCTCCAAGAGATCTTCCCAACCCAGGGATTGAACCCAGGTCTCCCACATCTCAGGCAGATGCTTTAACCTCTGAGAAGCAGGGGTCTAATCTCCCCATCAAGGTAATTGTTTGGGACAGAGGAGAAACATTTGAGGCTGAGAGTGAAGCAGCTGATCTGTGACAGTCTAAATGATACGGCACGCTTGGGGCTGGTACACGGGGATGACCCAGAGATGTCAATGTATGGCAAAACCAATACAGAATTGTAAAGTAAAATAATAATAAAAAAAGATATTTAACTTCACACACAAAAAATAAATGGAATGAGAATCGCACAGATACTCCTTACTGCAGCCATACGTACCCCAGACAGGGATGCGAGTCCCCTAGAAAGCACAATAGCTGGGAGCTGAAGCATAGGAATTGGAGTGCAGTCCCATGCTTTTGACAGCAGGGATACAGCCCGAGGGGACATGAGGAAGTATATCAGCATGGGAAATGCCTGTGGAAGAAAACCAGGCAACCATGGAAGCAAGGTGATACTGTTGAGTCACACGTAGGGTGTGCAGCCATCATTGTTTCTCTCTCTCTCCCCACACACCAGCACTGACAGTTGAACAACAGAGAAAGATCCCAGAGAGACTGGCCTTTTAAGCTCCAGACATGCCAAACAACAGAGAAGGACCAGCCAAAGAGGCCTTTTGATCACCAGTTTCCAGAGGCTAGAAAGACTCTTATAGGGCCATATTTCCCATAACTGAGGCAGTTGGTGTCCCAGCACACTTGGGTCCCCACAATCCAAACAGCTGTACCACATTCACACTCAATTCTCACTGGGGCAGATTTGCCAGGGGCTAAACCAAGCCCTAATAGTGCAATGTCTTCTGTGACAGTAGCTGCAAGCACCCTTGTGTAGTTGATATTGTCAGGGTCCCTGTGATCCAAGCAACAGTGCCACCTCCATGCTCAAACCCCATTGGGACAGAGTTGTCAGAGGCTAGAAAAATCCCTAAGAACACCATATTTCCTGCTGCCCTAGCTGCCAGCTCCCCTGAGTACCTGATGCTGGCAGGTTCCCTGCAATCCAAATAGCTGTGCCACCTCCACACTTGCTCCTCATTGAGTCAGACCCAAGTCTTCCAGGGCAGCCTCAGCAGCAAACCCCTGTGGATATCTTATATGGAGAGGTGGACATAAAACCACAGTTGAAACCCAGGGGCTGTGTGGCTAAGGAAGAGGACCTAAAACCTTCCCACCAGCTGTACAAGCTTCAGATTAAATCCACATGATTGACTAAGCAGACTCTCTGTCTGCCTAGAATATATAAAAGGACAGTGAGAGTTCCCACAAAAGAAAATGCACTAGTTCTGACAACTGTGGACACTGGAGGCAAGAACTCACAGGATGGGGACCAGATTAGAGTCTACAGAGACCAACCCAGTATTGAAGGGTACCCTATGCAGGTGAAGTGGACTGTGACTCACAGCAAGGGAAAGCATGCTGACAGCAGATATTCAAGAAAAACATTTATTATTCTTATATTTTGATTTGTTCTGTAGTTGCTTCTATATTTTTTCTTTTCCTTTTTTTTAGTCCCCCCCCCCACCGTTGCCATAGTTGTTGATTTAACTAGTACTATAAAACTATTTAAAAATTTCATAATTAAAAAAATCATAATTTATATTTCTTTTATATACATCTGCCTCTACATTATTAGTCTTTTGTGGTTTGTGGGATTTTCCTTATTTTAATTTCTAAAATTTATTATTTTTTCAACACATTTTTTTGTTTGCTTTTCTATTGTTCTGATTCTTTTGTTTGCTTTTCCTATTGTTCTTTTCTCATTGTAGTCATTCTTTTTAATACATATAAATCTTCTTTATTTAACTTTCCATTTCTATTTCTTTTCTTCCTTTTATTTCTTTTTCTCACAATGTTTGTTTGTTTTGTTTTCATTGCTTTGTTCCACAATTGGGACCTTGCTTTGGTTTTATTTCCCAGTCTGTGCTTTAGTTAGTTTTGTTTTTAACTGGTTGGTATTTTTTTGTTTACTTTCAGTTCAGTTCAGTTCAGTTCAGTTCAGTCGCTCAGTCATGTCTGACTCTGCAACCCCATGAATCGCAGCACGCCAGGCCTCCTTGTTCATCATCAATTCCCAGAGTTCACTCAAACTCATGTCCATTGAGTCAGTGATGCCAACCAGCCATCTCATCCTCTGTCGTCCCCCTTTCCTCCTGCCCCCAATCCCTCCCAGCATCAGAGTCTTTTCAAATGAGTCAACCCTTCACATGAGGTGGCCAAAGTACTGGAGTTTCAGCTTCAGTATCATTCCTTTCAAAGAACACCCAGGGCTGATCTCCTTCAGAATGGACTGGTTGGATCTCCTTGCAGTCCAAGGGACTCTCAAGAGTTTTCTCCAACACCAGAGTTCAAAAACATCAGTTCTTCAGCACTCAACTTTCTTCACAGTCCAACTCTTGCATCCATACATGACCACTGGAAAAACCATAGCCTTGACTAGACGGACCTTTGTGGCAAAGTAATGTCTCTGCTTTTCAATATGCTATCTAGGTTGGTCATAATTTTCCTTCCAAGGAGTAAGCGTCTTTTAATTTCATGGCTGCAATCACCATCTGCAGTGATTCTGGAGCCCCCCAAAATGATGTCTGACACTGTTTCCACTGTTTCTCCATCTATTTCCCATGAAGTGATGGGACCAGATGCCATGATCTTTGTTTTCTGAATGTTGAGCTTTAAGCCAACTTTTTCACTCTCCTCTTTCACTTTCATCAAGAGGCTTTTTAGCTCCTCTTCACTTCCTGCCATAAGGGTGGTGTCATCTGCATATCTGAGGTTATTGATATTTCTCCTGGCAATCTTGATTCCAGCTTGTGCTTCTTCCAGCCCAGCGTTTCTTATGATGTACTCTGCATAGAAGTTCAATAAGCAGGGTGACAATATACAGCCTTGATGTAAACCTTTTCCTATTTGGAACCAGTCTGTTGTGCCATGTCCAGTTCTAACTGTTGCTTCCTGACCTGCATATAGGTTTCTCAAGAGGCAGGTCAAGTGGTCTGGTATTCCTATGTCTTGAAGAATTTCCACCGTTTATTGTGATCCACACAGTCAAAGGCTTTGGCATAGTCAATAAAGCAGAAATAGATGTTTTTCTGAAACTCTCTTGCTTTTTCCATGATCCAGTGGATGTTGGTAATTTGATCTCTGGTTCCTCTGCCTTTTCTACAACCAGTTTGAACATCAGGAAGTTCACGGTTCGTGTATTGCTGAAGCCCGGCTTAGAGAATTTTGAGCATTACTTTACTAACGTGTGAGATGAGTGCAATTGTGCAGTAGTTTGAGCATTCTTTGGCATTGCCTTTCTTTGGGATTGGGATGAAAACTGACCTTTTCCAGTCCTGTGGCCACTGCTGAGTTTTCCAAATTTGCTGGCATATTGAGTGCAACACTTTCACAGCATCATCTTTGAGGATTTGAAATAGTTCAACTGGAATTCCATCACCTCCACTAGCTTTGTTCATAGTGATGCTTTCTAAGGCCCGCAAGACTTCACATTCCAAGATGTCTGGCTCTAGGTGAGTTATCACACCATCGTGATTATCTGAGTCATGGAGATCTTTTTTTGTACTGTTCTTCTGTGTATTCTTGCCACCTCTTCTTAATATCTTCTGCTTCTGTTAGGTCCATACCATTTCTGTCCTTTATCGAGCCCATCTTTGCATGAAATGTTCCCTTGGTATCTCTAATTTTCTTGAAGAGATCTCTAGTCTTTCCCATTCTATTGTTTTCCTCTATTTCTTTGCATTGATGGCTGAGGAAGGCTTTCTTATCTCTTCTTGCTATTCTTTGGAATTCTGCATTCAGATGCTTATATCTTTCCTTTTCTCCTTTGCTTTTCACTTCTCTTCTTTTCACAGCTATTTGTAAGGCCTCCCCAGACAGGCATTTTGCTTTTTTGCATTTCTTTTCCATGGGGATGGTCTTGATCCCTGTCTCCTGTACAATGTCATGAACCTCTGTCCATAGTTCATCAGATACTCTATCTATCAGATCTAATCCCTTAAATCTATTTCTCAGTTCCACTGTATAATCATAAGGAATATGTTTACTTTGCTCAGTGGGAAATCTACTGTACTTTTTTTTTTTTTTTACTATTTTGGTTTTGTTTACAGGTGTTTGTGTGTGTGTATTCCATTATTTTTGTTATTGTTTGCCTGATTTTGTATTTGCCATTTGTATGAGGTGTATCTTTTGTTTCTTGTTTTTGTGTTTTTGTTTTAATCCTCTTTAAGGCCATAACAAATTACCTGTGCAAGCTCCATTCCCCAGCTAGAGATCAGGCCATGAGCCTTTGGAATGGGAGTGCTGACTCCAAGACGCTAGACTGCCAGAGAAGTCCTAACCCTAGGGAGTATTAATTAGTGAGAATTCCCACAAAGGCACCCTGTTGTATACAAGACCCTGCATCACCTATCTGCTGGCAACACCCAGTGCAGAATGCCTAATCCAAGCAACAACGAGACAAAAACAAACCAATCATCAGCAGACAGTATTACCATCTCACACAGCCCTGCCCATCAGAGGGGAAAAAAAAACCCTCACATCCTTTCACCAGAATGCAAGCACAAGTCACACCCTACATGAAGCCCACACAAGCTATTGGACAAACGTTACCCATGAAGGCAGAAACCAAAAGGAAGAAGGAATTTGACCTCGAAGTCTGGAAAAAGAAGACCTCAAACACAATAAGTTAAAAAAATTGAGAAGACAGAGAAATACTGTGCAAATGAAGGAACAACCTAAAAACATATAAGTCCAAATAAACAAAGAGGAAATGGACAACCTACTAGAAAAATAACTAAGGTAATGATAGTAAAAATGATCCAAAACCTTGAAAATAGAATGGAGAAAATGCAAGAATCAATTAACACATTTAACAAAGACTTAGAAGAAGTAAAGAATAAACAAATGGTGAAAAACAGCACAATTACTGAAATTAAAAATACTTGCAGAGAAATCAATAGCAAAATATCTGAGACAGAAGAAAGGATAATGAGCTGGAAGACAGAATGATGGAAATAACTGCTGAAGAGCAATATAAAGGAAAAGGAATGAAAAGAGCTGAGGCTAATCTCAGAGACTTCTTGAACAATATTAAGTGCACCAACATTCTAATTATAGGGGTCCCAGAAGAAGAGAAAAACAGAGGGTATGAGAAAATGTTTGAAGAGATTATAGTTGAAAATTTCCCCAACACAGGAAAGGAAATAGTCAATCAAGTCCAAAAAGTTCAGAAAGCCTCATACAAGACAGAACCAAGGAGAAACACGCCAAGACACATATTAATCAAACTAACAAAGATTAAACACAAAGAAAGAATATTAAAAGCAGCAAGGAAAAAGCAACAAGTAACATACAAGGGAAACCATATGATTAATAGCTGATCTTTCAGCAGAAACTCTGCAGGTCAGAAGGAAATGGCAGGATATATTTAAAGCACTAAAAGGGAAAAACCTACATCCAAGATTACATTACCTGGCAAGGATCTCATTCAGAATTGATGGAGAAATCAAAAGCTTTACAACAAGCAAAAGTTAAGAGAATTTAGTACCAGAAAACCAGCTTTACAAGAAATGTTAATGGGACTTACATAGACAGGAAACACAAAAGAAGAAAAAGACCTACAAAAAAAATTAAGAAAATGGCAATATATATTGGCATTTATATATTATTGATATATATAGGAACATATATATCAATAATTACTTTAAATGTAAATGGATTAAATGCTCCAACCAAAAGTCACAGACTGGCTGAATGGAAACAAAAACAAGACCCATATACATGCTGTGTACACAACCCACTTCATAACTAGAGACACCTACTGACTGAAAGTGAGAGGGTGGAAAAAGATATTCCATGCTAATGAAAATCGAAAGAAAGCTGGAATGGCAATCCTCATATCAGACAAAATAGACTTTAAAATAAAGAATATTACAAGAGACAGGAAGGACACTACATAATGATCAAGGGACAAATCCAAGAGGAAGACATAACAATGTAAATATTTATGCATCCAACATAGGAGCGCCTCAATACATAAAGCAAAACACATAAAACAGATATAAAGGGTGAAACTGACAGTAACACAATAATAGTGGGGACTTTAACAGCCCACTTACACCAATGGCTAGATCATTAAAGCAGCAAATTAATAAGGAAACACAAGACATAAATGACATATTAGACCAGATGAATCTCATTTGTATCATCAGGACATTGCATTCACATGCAGAAGAATACACTTTTTCTCAAGTGCACATGAACATTCTCCAAGATAGACCACATCTTGGGTCACACATCAAAATCTCACTAAATCTAGGAAAGTTGAAATCACATCAAGCATCTTTTCTGACCACAACACTATGAGACTAGATATCAGTTACAGGAAAAAAACTGTAAAAGACACACACACACACACACACACACACACACACACACACACACACACACGGAGATTAAATAATACATTTCTAAATAATGAACAGGTTACTGAAAAATCAAAAGGGAAATTAAAAAATTCCTCAAAACAAATGACAATTAAAACATGACAATTCAATACCTAAGGAATGCAGCAAAAGCAGTTCTAAGAGGGAAGTTTATAACAATACAATACTACCTCAAGAAAGAAGAAAGACATAGAATAGACAGGGTAACTTTACCTAAAACAACTGGTAAAGAAGAAGAAGAAAACCTGAAAGTTAGCAGAAGGAAAGGAATAATTAAGATCAAGCAGAAATAAATGAAAAGATATGAAAGAAATAATCAGTTCAGTACAGTCACTCAGTCATGTCTGACTCTCTGCGACCCCATGGACTGTAGCACGCCAGGCCTCCCTGTCCATCACCAACTCCAAAAGCTTGCTCAGACTCATGTCTATCGAGTAGGTGATGCCATCCAACTATCTCGTACTCTGTTGTCCCCTTCTCCTCCTACCTTCAATCTTTCCCAGTATCAGGGTCTTTTCAAAAGAGTCAGCTCTTTGCATCAGGTGGCCAAAGTATTGGAGTTTCAGCTTCAGCATGAGTCCTTCCAATGAATATTCAGGACTGATTCCTTTAGGAAATCCTTGCAGTTCAAGAGACTCTCAAGAGTCTTCTCCAGCACCACAGTTCAAAAGCATCAATTCTTTGGCGCTCAGCTTTCTTTATAGTCCAACTCTTACATCCATACATCACTACTGGAAAAACCATAGCTTTGACGAGACAGATCTTTGTTGGCAAAGTAATGTCTCTGCTTTTTAATAGGCTATCTAGGTTGGTCAAAGCTTTTCTTCCAAGAAGCAAAGGTCTTTTAATTTCAAGGCTGCAGTCACTGTCTGCAGTGGTTTTGGAGAAAAAAAAAAGTTTGTCACTGTTTCCATTGCTTCCCCATCTATTTCCCATGAAGTGATGGGACAAGATGCCATGATCTTAGTTTCTGAATGTTCAGTTTTAACCCAACTTTCTCACTCTCCTCTTTCACTTTCATAAAGAGGCTCTTTAGTTCCTCTTCTGTTTCTGCCATAAGGGTTGTGTCATTTGCATATCTGAGGTTATTGATATTTCTCCCAGCAGTCTTGATGGCAGCTTGTGCTTCATTCGTCCTGGCATTTTGCATGATGTACTCTGCATATACGTTAAATAAGCAGATTGACAATATAAAGCTGTCAAAGGACTCCTTTTCCTATTTGGAACCAGTCTGTTATTCCATGTCCAGTTCTAACTGTTGCTTCCTGACCTGCATACAGATTTCTCAAGAGGCAGGTCAGGTGGTCTGGTATTCCCATCTCTTGAAGGATTTTCCAGTTTGTTGTGATCCACACAGTCAAAGGCTTTGGCATAGTCAATAAAGAAGTAGATGCTTTTCTGGAACTCTCTTGCTTTTTCTATGAACCAACGGAGGTTGGCAATTTAATCTCAGGTTCCTCTGCCTTTTCTAAATCCAGCTTGAACACCTGGAAGCTCATGGTTCATGGACTGTTGAAACCTGGCTTGGAGACTTTTGAGCATCACATTGCTAGCATGTGAGATGAGTGTAATTGTGTGGTAGTTTGAACATTCTTCGGCATTGCCTTTTTTGGGATTGAAAGAAATAATAGTACAGACTAATAAAACAAAAACTGGTTCCTTGAGAAGATAAAATTGACAAACCTTTAGCCAGACTCATCAAGAAAAAAGAGAAGAATCAAATCAACAAAATTAGAAATGAAAAAGGAGAGGTTACAACAGACAATGCAGAAATACAAAGGATCATAAGAAACTATTATCAGCAACTATATGCTAATAAAATGGACAACCTGGAAGAAATGGACAGATTCTTAGAAAAGTTCAAGCTTCTAAGACTGAACCAAGAAGAAATAGAAACTATAAATAAGCCAATTACAAGCACTTAAGTCAAAACGTTGATTAAAAATCTCCCCCCAAACAAAACCCAAGGCCAGATGGCTTCACAGATGAAGTCTATCAAACATTTAGAGAAGAGACAATGCCTATCCTTTTAAAGTGCTTTCCTGAAATTGCAGAGGAAGGAACACTTCCAAACTCTTTCTAGGAGGTCACTATCACCCTGATACCAAAACCAGGCAAAGACAACACAAAAAAGGAAAATTACAGGCCAATATCACTGATGAAAATAGATGCAAAAATCTTCAACAAAATTATAGCAAACAGAATTCAACAACATATTAAAAAGATCATATACCAATGAACATAGATGCAAAAATCCTTAACAAAATTCTAGCAATCAGAACCAGCAACACATTAAAAAGATCATACACCATGACAAGGAGGGCTTTATCCCAGGGATGCAAGGATTCTTCAACATCCACAAATCAATAAATGTAATTCACCACATTAACAAATTGAAAAATAAAAGCCATATGATTATCTCAGTAGATGCACAAAAAGCCTTTGACAAAATTCAACATCCATTTATGATAAAAACTCTCCAGAAAGCAGGAGTAGAAGGAACATACCTCAAAGTAATAAAAGCTATATATGACAAACCCACAGCAAACATTATCCTCAAT
>NW_024070445.1:0-6633 GCF_014754425.2 Oryx dammah
GAGGTCTTAGGCCCCGGCAGTGACTGCAGAGGAATCCCGACTGGCCCCTCGCAACTAGCATGGGGACTGGCCTATCATGAGGCCACAAGGGAGGGTCCCAGAAATCCCCGTCGTAACTCGAGAAGGTCCGCCGCAACTCGAGAAAATCCAGGAGGTTCTCCCCTCCAGGCTATATGAGGTCCTTTTCCGCTGAGGCGCCTCGAGGCAAATCACCTCTTCCCTCAGGAACTTCAAAAGGGTCCTTCACACCCTTGCTGCAACTCAAGAAGTTCCCCGACATACCCGCCTCCACTCCAGAGGAACACCGAGGCTCCCGCCCACATCAAGAGGAGCCCCGTTTCCTCCTCAAAGCTCGAGATGTGGGTTACTTTCCCTGCTTCGTCGGGAAAATTTCCCGGCTTTCCTGTCGCATCTCGGAGGCGGCACTCTCCACAGGAAAGCCAAGAGGAACTCCAGGGGTCGTGCCACCATTCCCAATGTGCACAAAATGTCTCAGTCCACTCCAGAAGAACCTGATTCGCTGCACTTCCTCGAAATGCACGCCGAGGATCGACTCACTCCACAGTGGCACGTGTGACAGCCCTGTCGAAAAGCCTCATTGGAAAGCCTCCAAAGAATGCCACAGATCCCTGTATCAAGGCGCCGGGAAGCCTGCCACGTCTGCTCCAGCTCGTGAGGAATGCGGAGGTGCATGTCCCCACTCAAGACGATGAGTGACTCCCCTGTGGAGCCTCCTGAAGGACCCCAAGATCCTTGTCAGCACTGGAGAGGAATCCTCATGTTCCGTCATAGATACACACGAGGTCTTAGGCACCGGCACCAACAGAAGAGGAATCCCGATAGGTCCCTCGCAACTCGCATGGAGACTGGTCTGTCCTGAGGCCACAAGGGAGGGTCCCAGAGGTCCCCGTCGTAACTCGAGAAGGTCCTGCCGCAACACGAGAAATTCAAGGAGGTTCTCCCCTCCAGGCGAGATGAGGCCCTTTTCCACTGAGACGTCTCGAGGAAAATCACCCCTTACCTCTTGAACTTCGAAAGATTCCTTCACACCCTTGCTGCAACTCAAGAAGGTCCCCACATACTCGCCTCCACGTAAGAGAAACACCGAGGGTCCCGCCCACATCAAGAGGAGCCCCGTTTCCTCCTCAAAGCTCGAGATGAGGGTTCCTTTCCCTGCTTCGTCGGGAAAGATTCCAGGCTTTGCTATCGCATCTCGGATGCGGCGCTCAACACAGGAAAGTAGAGAGGAACTCCAGGGTCGTGCCACCATTCCCAACGTGCACAAAATGTCTCAGTCCACTCCAGAAGAACCTGATTTCTCTGCACTGCATCGACATGCAGGCTGAGGATCGACTCACACCACAGTGGCACGTGTGACAGCCCTGTCGGAAAGCCTCGTGGGAAAGCCTCCAAAGAATGCCACAGATCAATGTATCAAGGCGCCGGGAAACGTGCCACGGCTGCTCCAGCTCGTAAGGAATGCGAAGGTGCATGTCCCCACTCAAGACGATGAGTGACTCCCCTGTGGAGCCTCCAGGAGGACCCCAAGATCCATGTCAGCACTGGAGAGGAATCCTCATGTTCCGTCATAGACTCCACACGAGGTCTTAGGCCCCGGCAGTGACTGCAGAGGACTCCCGACTGGCTCGTCGCAACTGGCATGGGGACTGGCTTATCATGAGGCCACAAGGGAGGGTCCCAGAAATCCCCGTCGTAACTCGAGAAGGTCCGCCGCAACTCGAGAAAATCCAGGAGGTTCTCCCCTCCAGGCTATATGAGGTCCTTTTCCGTTGAGGCGCCTCGAGGCAAATCACCTCTTCCCTCAGGAACTTCAAAAGGGTCCTTCACACCCTTGCTGCAACTCAAGAAGTTCCCCGACATACCCGCCTCCACTCGAGAGGAACACCGAGGCTCCCTCCCACATCAAGAGGAGCCCCGTTTCCTCCTCAAAGCTCGAGATGTGGGTTACTTTCCCTGCTTCATCGGGAAAATTTCCCGGCTTTCCTGTCGCATCTCGGAGGCGGCGCTCTACACAGGAAAGCCAAGAGGAACTCCAGGGGTCGTGCCACCATTCCCAATGTGCACAAAATGTCTCAGTCCACTCCAGAAGAACCTGATTCCCTGCACTTCCTCGAAATGCACGCCGAGGATCGACTCACTCCACAGTGGCACGTGTGACAGCCCTGTCGAAAAGCCTCGTGGGAAAGCCTCCAAAGAATGCCACAGATCCCTGTATCAAGGCGCCGGGAAGCCTGCCACGGATGCTGCAGCTCGTGAGGAATGCGGAGGTGCATGTCCCCACTCAAGACGATGAGTGACTCCCCTGTGGAGCCTCCAGAAGGACCCCAAGATCCTTGTCAGCACTGGAGAGGAATCCTCATGTTCCGTCATAGACTCCACACGAGGTCTTAGGCCCCGGCACCAACTGAGGAGGAATCCCGATAGGTCCCTCGCAACTCGCATGGAGACTGGCCTGTCCTGAGGCCACAAGGGAGGGTCCCAGAGGTCCCCGTCGTAACTCGAGAAGGTCCCGCCGCAACTCGAGAAAATCCAGGAGGTTCTCCCCTCCAGGCGAGATGAGGCCCTTATCCGCTGAGGCGTCTCGAGGCAAATCATCCCTTCCCTCTTTGAACTTGGAAAGGGTCCTTCACACCCTCTGCAACTCAAGAAGTTCCTCGACATAACCACCTCCACTCGAGAGGAACACCGAGGCTCCCGCCCACATCAAGAGGAGCCCCGTTTCCTCCTCAAAGCTCGAGATGAGGGTTCCTTTCCCTGCTTCGTCGGGAAAGATTCCAGGCTTTGCTATCGCATCTCGGATGCGGCGCTCAACACAGGAATGTCGAGAGGAACTCCAGGGTCGTGCCACCATTCCCAACGTGCACAAAATGTCTCAGTCCACCTCAGAAGAACCTGATTTCTCTGCACTTCATCGACATGCAGGCTGAGGATCGACTCACACCACAGTGGCACGTGTGACAGCCCTGTTCGAAAGCCTCGTGGGAAAGCCTCGAAAGAATGCCACAGATCAATGTATCAAGGCGCCGGGAAACGTGCCACGGCTGCTCCATCTCGTAAGGAATGCGGAGGTGCATGTCCCCACTCCAATCGATGAGTGACTCCACTGTGGAGCCTCCAGAAGGACCCCAAGATCCATGTCAGCACTGGAGAGGAATCCTCATGTTCCGTCATAGACTCCACACGAGGTTTTAATCCCCGGCAGTGACTGCAGAGGAATCCCGACAGGCTCCTCGCAACTCGCATGGGGATTGGCCTTTCATGAGGCCACAAGGGAGGGTCCCAGAAATCCCCGTCGTAACTCGAGAAGGTCCGCCGCAACTCAAGAAAATTCAGGAGGTTCTCCCCTCCAGGCGAGATGAGGCCCTTTTCCTCTGAGGCGCCTCGAGGCAAATCACCCTTTCCCTCTTGAACTACGAACGGTCTTTCACACCCTTGCTGCAACTCGAGAAGATCCCCGACAAACGCGCCTCCACTCGAGAGGACCACCGAGGGGCACGCCCACATCAAGAGGAGCCCCGTTTCCTCCTCAAAGCTCAAGATGTGGGTTACTTTTCCTGCTTCATCGGGAAAGATTCCCGGCTTTGCTGTCGCATCTCGGAGGCGGCGCTCTCCACAGGAAAGTCGAGAGGAACTCCAGGGGTCGTGCCACCATTCCCAATGTGCACAAAATGTTTCTGTCCACTCCAGAAGAACCTGATTTCCCTGCACTACCTCGAAATGCACGCCGAGGATCGAGTTAATCCACAGTGGCACGTGTGACAGCCCTGTCGGAAAGCCTCGTGGGAAAGCCTCCAAAGAATGCCACAGATCCCTGTATCAAGGCGCCGGGAAGCCTGCCACGGCTGCTCCAGCTCCTGAGGAAAGCGAACGTGCATGTCCCCACTCGAGACGAGGACTACTCCCCTGTGGAGCCTCCAGAAGGACCCCAAGATCCATGTCAGCACTGGTGAGGAATCCTCACGTTCCGTTAGAGACCCCACTCAAGGTGTTAGGCCCCGGCACGGACTGCAGAGGAATCCCGACAGGCCCCTTGAAACTCGCATGGAGACTGGCCTGTCGTGAGGCCACAAGGGAGGGTCCCAGAGGTCCCCGTCGTAATTCGAGAAGGTCCCGCCACAACTCGAGAAAATCCAGGATGTTCTCCCCTTCAGGCGAGATGAGGCCCTTTTCCGCGCAGGCGTCTCGAGGCAAATCATCCCTTCCCTCTTGAAATTCGAAAGGGTCCTTCACCCCCTTGTTGCACTCAAGAAGTTCCCTGACATACCCTGCTCCACTCGAGAGGAACACCTAGGGTGCCGCCAATATCAAGAGGAGCCCCGTTTCCTCCTCAAAGCTCGAGATGAGGGTTCCTTTCCCTGCTTCGTCGGGAAAGCATTCCCGGCCTTGCTGTCAGATCTCGGAGGGGGCGCTCTCCACAGGAAAGTCAAGAGGATCTCCAGGGGTCGTGCCACCATTCCCAATGTGCACAAAATGTCTCAGTCCACTCCAGAAGAATCTGATTTCCCTGCACTTCCTCGACATGCACACCGAGGATCGACTCACACCACAGTGGCACGTGTGACAGCCCTATCAGAAAGCCTCTTGGGAAAGCCTCCAAAGAATGCCACAGATCCCAGGATCAAGGCGCCGGGAAGCCTGCCATGGCTGCTCCAGGACGTGAGGAAAGCGGACGTGCATGTCCCCTCTCGAGACGAAAACTGAGTCCCCTGTGGAGCCTCCAGAAGCACCCCAAGACCCATGTCAGCACTGGAGAGGAATCCTCAGGTTCCGTCATAGACTGAATACGAGGTCTTATGCCCCGGCACCGACTGCAGAGGAATCCCGACAGGCCCCGCGCAACTCCATGGAGACAGGCCTGTCCTGAGGCCACAAGGGAGTGTCCCAGAGGTTCCCGTCGTAACTCGAGAAGTTCCCGCCGCAACTCGAGAAAATCCAGGAGGTTCTTCCCACCAGGCGAGATGAGGCCCTTTTCCGCTGAGGCGTCTCGAGGCAAATCACCTCTTCCCTCAGGAACTTCAAAAGGGTCCTTCACACCCTTGCTGCAACTCAAGAAGTTCCCCGACATACCCGCCTCCACTCGAGAGGAACACCGAGGGTCCCGCCCACATCAAGAGGAGCCCCGTTTCCTCCTCAAAGATCGAGATGTGGGTTACTTTCCCTGCTTCGTCGGGAAAGATTCCCGGCTTTGCTGTCGCATCTCGGAGTCGGCGCTCTCCACAGGAAAGTCAATAGGAACTCCAGTGGTCGTGCCACCATTCCCAATGTGCACAAAATGTCTCAGTCCACTCCAGAAGAACCTGATTCCCTTCACTTCCTCGAAATGCACGCCGAGGATCGACTCTCTCCACAGTGGCACGTGTGACATCCCTGTCGCAAAGCCTGGTGGGAAAGCCTCCAAAGAATGCCACAAATGCCTGTATCAAGGCGCCGGGAATCCTGCCACGGCTGCTCTAGCTCGTGAGGAAAGCGCAGGTGCATGTCCCCACTCGAGACGAGGACTGACTCCCGTGTGGAGCGTCCAGAAGGACCCCAAGGTCCATGTCAGCACTGGAGAGGAATCCTCAGGTTCTGTCATATTCCACAAGAGGTCTTAGGCCCCGGAACCAACAGCAGAGGAATACCGACAGGCCCCTCGCACCTCGCATGGAGACGGACTGTCCTGAGGCCACAAGGGAGGATCCCAGTGGTCCCCGTCGTAACTCGAGAAGGACCAACTGCAACTCGAGAAAATCCAGGAGATTCTCCCCTCCTGGCGAGATGAGGCCCTTTTCCTCTGAGGTGTCTCGAGGCAAATCACCCTTTCCCTCTTGGACTTCGAAGGGTCCTTCACCACCTTGCTGCAACTCAAGAAGTTCCCCGACATACCCGCCTCCACTGGAGAGGAACACCGAGGGTCCCACCCACATCAAGAGGAGCACCGTTTCCTCCTCAAAACTCGAGATGAGGGTTCCTTTCCCTTCTTCGTCCGGAATGGAGTCCCGGCTTTCCTGTCGCAACTTGAAGGAATGCGCTCAACACCGGAAAGTTCAGAGGAACTCCAGGGGTGGTGCCACCATTCACAATGTGCACAAAATGTCTCAGTCCACTCCAGAAGAACCTGAATTCGCTGCACTTCCTCGATCTGCAGTCTGAGCCGGTTCCGGGACCTAAGACCTCGAGTGGATTCTATGAGGGAACCTGAGGATTCCTCTCCAGTGCTGACATGGATCTTGGAGTCCTCCTGGAGGCTCCACAAGGGAGTCAGTCGTCGTCTCAAGTGGGGACATGCACGTCCGCTTTCCTCATGAGCTGGACAGCCGTGGCAGGCTTCCCGGAACATAGATACAGGGATCTGTGGCATTCTTTGGAGGCTTTCCCACGAGGCTTTCCGACAGAGCTGTCACACGTTCCACTGTGGTGTGAGTAGATCCTCGGCGGGCATGTCGAGGAAGTGCAGGGAAATCAGGTTCTTCTGGAGAATACTGAGACATTTTGTGCACATTGGGAATGGTGGCACGACCCCTGGAGTACCTCTCGAGTTTCCTGTGGAGAGCGCCGCCTCCGAGATGCGACAGCAAAGCCGGGAATCCTTTCCCGGCGAAGCAGGGAAAGGAACCCTCATCTCGAGCTTTG
>NW_024070445.1:6733-13165 GCF_014754425.2 Oryx dammah
TGGCGGGACCCTCGGTGTTCCTCTGGAGTGGAGGCGGGTATGTCGGGGAACTTCTTGAGTTGCAGCAAGGGTGTGAAGGACCCTTTCGAAGTTCAAGAGGGAAGGGGTGATTTGCCTCGAGACGCCTCAGCGGAAAAGGGCCTCATCTCGCCTGGAGGGGAGAACCTCAGGATTTTCTCGAGTTGCGGCGGGACCTTCTCGAATTACGACGGGAACCTCTGGGACCCTCTCTTGTGGCCTCAGGACAGGCCAGTCTCCATGCGAGTTGCCAGGGGCCTGTCGGGATTCCTGTGCAGTCGATGCCGGGGCCTAAGACCTCGTGGGGAGCCTATGACGAAACCTGAGGATTCCTCTCCAGTGCTGACATGGATCTTGGTGTCCTTCTGGAGACTCCACATGGGAGTCAGTCGTCTTCTCTAATGGGGACATGCACGTCCGCTTTCCTCACGAGCTGGACAGCCGTGGCAGGCTTCCCGGCGCCTTGATACAGGGATCTGTGGCATTCTTTGGAGTCTTTCCCACGAGGCTTTCCGACAGGGCTGTCACACGATCCACTGTGGTGTGAGTAGATCCTCGGTGTGCATGTCGAGGAAGTGCAGGTAAAACAGGTTCTTCTGGAGTATACTGAGACATTTTGTGCACATTGGGAATGGTGGCACGACCCCTGGAGTTCCTCTCGACTTTCCTGTGGAGAGCTCCACCTCCGAGATGCGACAGCAAATCCGGGAATCCTTTCCCGAAGAAGCAGGGAAAGGAACCCTCATCTCGAGCTTTGAGGAGGAAACGGGGCTCCTCTTGATGTGGGCGGGACCCTCGGTGTTCCTCTCGAGTGGTGGCGGGTATGTCGGGGAACTTCATGAGATGCAGCAAGGGTGTGAAGGAACCTTTCGAAGTTCAAGAGGGAAGGGGTGATTTGACTCGAGTCACCTCGGCGGAAAAGGGCCTCATCTCGCCTGGAGGGGAGAACCTCCTGGATTTTCTCGAGTTGCGGCGGGACCTTCTCGAGTTACGACGGGGACCTCTGGGACCCTCCCTTGTGGCCTCAGGACAGGCCAGTCTCCATGCGAGTTGTGAGGGGCCTGTCCGGATTCCTCTGCAGTCGGTGCCGGGGCCTAAGACCTCGTGTGTAGCCTATGACGGAAACTGAGTACTTATCTCCAGTGCTGACATGGATCTTGTGGTCCTTCTGGAGGCTCCACAAGGGAGTCAGTCCTAGTCTCGAGTGGGGACATGCACGTCTGCTTTCCTCATGAGGTGGAGCAGCCGTGGCAGGCTTCCCGGCGCCTTGATACAGGGATCTGTGGCATTCTTAGGAGGGTTTCCCAAGAGGCTTTCTGACAGGGCTGTCACACGTGCCACTGTGGTGTGAGTCGATCCTCGGTGTGCATTTCGAGTAAGTGAAGGGAAATCAGCTTCTTCTGGAGTGGCCTGAGACATTTTGTGCACATTGGGAATGGTGGCACGACCCGTGGAGTTCCTCTCGACTTTCCTGTGGAGAGCCGCGCCTACGAGATGTGACAGCAAAGCCGGGAAACTTTTCCCGACGAAGCAGGGAAAGGAACCCTCATCTTGAGCTTTGAGGAGGAAACGGGGCTCCTCTTGATGTGGGCGGAACCCTCGGTGTTTTTCTGCAGTGGAGGCAAGTATGTCGGGGAACTTCTTGAGTTGCAGCAAGGGTGTGAAGGACCCTTTCGAATTTCAAGAGGGAAGGGTTGTTTTGCCTAGAGTCGCCTCAGCGGAAAAGGGACTCATCTCGCCTGGAGGGGAGAACCTCCTGGATTTAGTCGAGTTGGGGCGCGACCTTCTCGAGTTACGACGGGAATTTCTTGGACCCTCTCTTTTGGCCTCAGGACAGGCCAGTCTCCATGCGATTTCCGAGGGGCCTGTCGGGATTCCTCTGCAGTCGGTGCCGGGGCCTAAGACCTCGTGTGGAGTCTATGACGGAACCTGAGGATTCCTCTCCAGTGCTGACATGGATCTTGGGGTCCTTCTGGAGGTTCCACAGGGTAGTCAGTCCTCGTCTGGATTGGGGACATGCACGTCCGCTTTCCTCACGAGCTGGAGCAGCCGTGGCCGTCTTCCCGGCGCCTTGATAGAGGGATCTGTGGCATTCTTTGGAGGCTTTCCCACGAGGCTTTCAGACAGGGCTGTCACATGTGCCACTGTGCTGTGAGTCCATCCTCGGCGTACATGTCGAGGAAGTGCAGGGAAATCAGGTTCTTCTGGAGTGGACTGAGACATTTTGTGCACATTGGGAATGGTGGCACGACCCCTGGAGTTCCTCTCGATTTTCCTGTGAAGAGCGCCACATCCTAGATGCGACAGCAAAGCCGGGAATTCTTTCCCGACGAAGCAGGGAAAGGAACCCTCATCTCGAGCTTTGAGGAGAAAACGGGACTCATCTTGATGTGGGCGGGACCCTCGGTGTTCCTCTCGAGTGGAGGCGGGTATGTCGGGGAACTTCTTGAGTTGCAGCAAGGGTGTGAAGGACCCTTTAGAAGTTCAAGAGGGAAGGGGTGATTTGCCTCGAGACGCCTCAGCGTAAAAGGGCCTCATCTCGCCTGGAGGGGAGAACCTCCTGGATTTTCTCGAGTTGCGGCGGGACCTTCTCGAGTTACGACGGGGACCTCTCGGACCCTCCCTTCTCGCCTCAGAACAGGCCAGTCTCCATGCGAGTTGCGAGGGGCCTGTCCGGATTCCTCTGCAGTCGGTGCCGGGGCCTAAGACCTCGTGTGGAGACTATATCGGAACCTGATGATTTCTCTCCAGTGCTGACATGGATCTTGGGGTCCTTCTGTGGCCTCCACAGGGGAGTCAGTCCTCCTCTCGAGTGGGGACATGCATGTCCGCTTTCCTCTCGAGCTTGAGCAGCCGTGGCAGGCTTCCCGGCGCCTTGATTCATGGATCTGTGGCATTCTTTGGATTCTTTCCCACGAGGCTTTGCGACAGGGCTGTCACTCGTGCCACTGTGGTTTGAGTCGATCCTCGGCGTGCATGTCGAGGATGTGCAGGGAAATCAGGTTCTTCTGGAGTGGACTGAGACATTTTGTGCACATTGGGAATGGTGGCACGACCCCTGGAGTTCATCTCGACTTTCCTGTGGAGAGCGCCGCCTCCGGGATGCGACAGCTAAGCCGGGAATCCTTTCCCGAAGAAGCAAGGAAAGGAACCCACTTCTCGAGGTTTGAAGAGGAAATGGGGCTCCTCTTCATGTGGGCGGGACCCTCGCTGTTTCTCTTGAGTGGAGGCGGGTATGCCGGGGAACTTCTAGAGTTGCAGCAAGGGTGTGAAGGACCCTTTCGAAGTTGAAGAGGGAAGGGGTGATTTGCCTCGAGACGCCTCAGCGGAAAAGGGCCTCATCACGCCTGGATTGGAGAACTTCCTGGATTTGCTTGAGTTGCGGCGGGACCTTCTCGAGTTATGACGGGGACCTCTGGGACCCTCCCTTGTAGCATCAGGACAGTCCAGTCTTTATGCGAGTTGCGAAGGGGCTGGCGGGATTCCTCTGCATTCGGTGCCGGGGCCTAAGACCTCGTGTGGAGTCTATGACGGAACCTGAGCATTCCTCTCCAGTGCTGACATCGATCTTGGGGTCCTTCTGGAGGCTCCACAGGGGAATCAGTCCTCGTCTCGAGTGGGGACATGCACGACCGCTTTCCTCAAGAGCTGGAGAAGCCTTGGCAGGCTTCCCGGCGCCTTGATAAAGGGATCTGTGGCATTCTTTGGAGGCTTTCCCATGAGGCTTTCCGACAGGCCTGTCAAACGTGACACTGTGGTGTGAGTCGATCCTGGGCGTGCATGTCGAGGAAGTGCAGGGAAATCAGATTCTTCTGGAGTGGACTGAGACATTTTATGCACATTGGGAATGGTGGCACGACCCCTGGAGTTCCTCTCAACTTTCCTGTGGAGTCGCCGCCTCAAAGATGCGACAGCAAAGCCGGGAATCCTTCCCGAAGAAGCAGGGAAAGTAACCCACATCTCGAGCTTTGAGGAGGAAACAGGGCTCCTCTTGATATGGACGGGACCCTAAGTGTTCCTCTCGATTGGAGGCGGGTATGTAGGGGAACTTCTTGAGTTGCAGCAAGGGTGTGAAGGACCCTTTCAAAATTCAAGAGGGAAGGGGTGATTTGCCTCGAGACGCCTCTGCGGAAAAAGTCCTCATCTCACCTGGATTGGAGAACTTCCTGGATTTGCTCGAGTTGTGGCGGGACCTTCTCGAGTTACGACGGGGACCTCTGGGACTCTCCCTTTTGGCCTCAGGACAAGCCAGTCTCCATTGGAGTTGCGAGGGGCCTGTCGGATTCCTCTGCAGTCGGTGCCTGGTCCTAAGACCTCGTGTGGAGTCTATGACGGAACCTGAGGATTCCTCTCCAGTGCTGACATGGATCTTGGGGTCCTTCTGGAGGCTCCACAGGGGAGTCAGTCCTCGTCTCGAGTGGGGACATGCACGTCCGCTTTCCTCAGGAGCTCTAGCAGCCGTGGCAGGCTTCCCGGCGCCTTGATAAAGGGATCTGTGTCATTCTTTGGAGGCTTTCCCACGAGGATTTCCGACAGGTCTGTCACACGTGCCACTGTGGTGTGAGTCGATCTTCGGCGTGCATGTCGAGGAAGTGCAGGGAATTCAGGTTCTTCTGGAGTGGACAGAGACATTTTGGGCAGATTGGGAATGGTGGCGTGACCCCTGGAGTTCCTCTTGACTTTACTGTGGAGAGGGCCGCCTCCGAGATGCGACAGCAATGCCGAGAATCTTTCCCGAGGAAGCAGGGAAATGAACCCTCATCTCGAACTTTGAGGAGGAAACGGGGCTCTTCTTGATGTGGGTGGGACCCTCGCTGTTTCTCTTGAGTGGAGGCGGGTATGCCGGGGAACTTCTAGAGTTGCAGCAAGGGTGTGAAGGACCCTTTCGGAGTTGAAGAGGGAAGGGGTGATTTGCCTCGAGAAGCCTCAGCGGAAAAGGGCCTCATCTCGCCTGGATTGGAGAACTTCCTGGATTTGCTCGAGTTGCGGCGGGACCTTCTCGAGTTATGATGTGACCTCTGGAACCCTCCCTTGTAGCATCAGGACAGTCCAGTCTCTATGCGAGTTGCGAAGGGGCTGTCGGGATTCCTCTGCAGTCGGTGCCGGGGCCTAAGACCTCGTGTGGATTCTATGATGGAACCTGAGGTTTCCTCTCCAGTGCTGACTTCGATCTTGGGGTCCTTCTGGAGGCTCCACAGGGGAATCAGTCCTCGTCTCGAGTGGGGACATGTACGACCGCTTTCCTCAAGAGCTGGAGAAGCCGTTGGCAGGCTTCCCGGTGCCTTGATAAAGGGATCTGTGGCATTCTTTGGAGGCTTTCCCATGAGGCTTTCCGACAGGCCTGTCACACGTGCCACTCTGGTGTTAGTCGATCCTCGGCGTGCATGTCGACGAAGTGCAGGGAAATCAGATTCTTCTGGAGTGGACTGAGACATTTTGTGCACATTGCGAATGGTGGCACGACCCCTGGTGTTCCTCTCGACTTTCCATGAGAGTGCCGCCTCCGAGATGCGACAGCTAAGCCGGGAATACTTTCCCGACGAAGCAGGAAAAGGAACCCTCATCTCGAGCTTTGAGGCGGAAACGGGCCTCCTCTTGATGTGGGCGGGATCCTCGGTGTTCCTCTCGAGTGGAGGCGGGTATGTCGGGGAATTTCCTGAGTTGCAGCAAGGGTGCGAAGGACCCTTTCGAAGTTCAACAGGGAGGGGGTGATTTGCCTCGAGACGCCTCAGCGGAAAAGGGCCTCATCTCGCCTGGAGGGGAGAACCTCCTGGGTATTTTCGAGTTGCGGTGGGACCTTCTCGAGTTTCGATGGGGACCTCTGGGACCCTCCCTTGTGGCCTCAGGACAGGCCAGTCTCCATGCGAGTTGCGAGGGGCCTGTCAGGATTCCTCTGCAGTAGGTGCCGGTGCCTAAGACCTCGTGTGGAGTCTATGACGGAACCTGAGGATTCCTCTCCAGTGGTGACATGGATCTTGGGGTCCTTCTGGGGGCTCCACAGGGGAGTCAGTCCTCGTCTAGAGTGGGGACATGCACGTCGGCTTTCCTCACGAGCTGGAGCAGCCGTGGCAGGATTCCCGACGCCTTGATCAAGGGATCTGTGGCATTATTTGGAGGCTTTCCCACGAGGCTTTGCGACAGGGCTGTCACGCGTGCCACTGTGGTGTGAGTCGATCCTCGGCGTGCATGTCCAGTAAGTGCAGGGAAATCAGGGTCGTCTGAAGTGGACTGAGACATTTTGTGCACATTGGGAATGGTGGCACGACCTCTGGAGTTCCTCTCGTCTTTCCTGTGAAGAGCGCCGCCTCCGAGATGCGACAGCAAAGCCGGGAATCCTTTCCCGACGAAGCAGGGAAAGGAACCCTCATCTCGAGCTTTGAGGAGTAAACGGGGCTCCTCTTAATGTGGGCGGGA
>NW_024070446.1:0-6633 GCF_014754425.2 Oryx dammah
GAGGTCTTAGGCCCCGGCAGTGACTGCAGAGGAATCCCGACTGGCCCGTCGCAACTCGCATGGGGACTGGCCTATTATGAGGCCACAAGGGAGGGTCCCAGAAATCCCCGTCGTAACTCGAGAAGGTCCGCCGCAACTCGAGAAAATCCAGGAGGTTCTCCCCTCCAGGCTATATGAGGTCCTTTTCCGCTGAGGCGCCTCGAGGCAAATCACCTCTTCCCTCAGGAACTTCAAAAGGGTCCTTCACACCCTTGCTGCAACTCAAGAAGTTCCCCGACATACCCGCCTCCACTCGAGAGGAACACCGAGGCTCCCGCCCACATCAAGAGGAGCCCCGTTTCCTCCTCAAAGCTCGAGATGTGGGTTACTTTCCCTGCTTCGTCGGGAAAATTTCCCGGCTTTCCTGTCGCATCTCGGAGGCGGCACTCTCCACAGGAAAGCCAAGAGGAACTCCAGGGGTCGTGCCACCATTCCCAATGTGCACAAAATGTCTCAGTCCACTCCAGAAGAACCTGATTCGCTGCACTTCCTCGAAATGCACGCCGAGGATCGACTCACTCCACAGTGGCACGTGTGACAGCCCTGTCGAAAAGCCTCATTGGAAAGCCTCCAAAGAATGCCACAGATCCCTGTATCAAGGCGCCGGGAAGCCTGCCACGTCTGCTCCAGCTCGTGAGGAATGCGGAGGTGCATGTCCCCACTCAAGACGATGAGTGACTCCCCTGTGGAGCCTCCTGAAGGACCCCAAGATCCTTGTCAGCACTGGAGAGGAATCCTCATGTTCCGTCATAGATCCACACGAGGTCTTAGGCCCCGGCACCAACAGAAGAGGAATCCCGATAGGTCCCTCGCAACTCGCATGGAGACTGGTCTGTCCTGAGGCCACAAGGGAGGGTCCCAGAGGTCCCCGTCGTAACTCGAGAAGGTCCTGCCGCAACACGAGAAATTCAAGGAGGTTCTCCCCTCCAGGCGAGATGAGGCCCTTTTCCACTGAGACGTCTCGAGGAAAATCACCCCTTACCTCTTGAACTTCGAAAGATTCCTTCACACCCTTGCTGCAACTCAAGAAGGTCCCCACATACTCGCCTCCACGTAAGAGAAACACCGAGGGTCCCGCCCACATCAAGAGGAGCCCCGTTTCCTCCTCAAAGCTCGAGATGAGGGTTCCTTTCCCTGCTTCGTCGGGAAAGATTCCAGGCTTTGCTATCGCATCTCGGATGCGGCGCTCAACACAGGAAAGTAGAGAGGAACTCCAGGGTCGTGCCACCATTCCCAACGTGCACAAAATGTCTCAGTCCACTCCAGAAGAACCTGATTTCTCTGCACTGCATCGACATGCAGGCTGAGGATCGACTCACACCACAGTGGCACGTGTGACAGCCCTGTCGGAAAGCCTCGTGGGAAAGCCTCCAAAGAATGCCACAGATCAATGTATCAAGGCGCCGGGAAACGTGCCACGGCTGCTCCAGCTCGTAAGGAATGCGAAGGTGCATGTCCCCACTCAAGACGATGAGTGACTCCCCTGTGGAGCCTCCAGGAGGACCCCAAGATCCATGTCAGCACTGGAGAGGAATCCTCATGTTCCGTCATAGACTCCACACGAGGTCTTAGGCCCCGGCAGTGACTGCAGAGGACTCCCGACTGGCTCGTCGCAACTGGCATGGGGACTGGCTTATCATGAGGCCACAAGGGAGGGTCCCAGAAATCCCCGTCGTAACTCGAGAAGGTCCGCCGCAACTCGAGAAAATCCAGGAGGTTCTCCCCTCCAGGCTATATGAGGTCCTTTTCCGTTGAGGCGCCTCGAGGCAAATCACCTCTTCCCTCAGGAACTTCAAAAGGGTCCTTCACACCCTTGCTGCAACTCAAGAAGTTCCCCGACATACCCGCCTCCACTCGAGAGGAACACCGAGGCTCCCTCCCACATCAAGAGGAGCCCCGTTTCCTCCTCAAAGCTCGAGATGTGGGTTACTTTCCCTGCTTCATCGGGAAAATTTCCCGGCTTTCCTGTCGCATCTCGGAGGCGGCGCTCTACACAGGAAAGCCAAGAGGAACTCCAGGGGTCGTGCCACCATTCCCAATGTGCACAAAATGTCTCAGTCCACTCCAGAAGAACCTGATTCCCTGCACTTCCTCGAAATGCACGCCGAGGATCGACTCACTCCACAGTGGCACGTGTGACAGCCCTGTCGAAAAGCCTCGTGGGAAAGCCTCCAAAGAATGCCACAGATCCCTGTATCAAGGCGCCGGGAAGCCTGCCACGGATGCTGCAGCTCGTGAGGAATGCGGAGGTGCATGTCCCCACTCAAGACGATGAGTGACTCCCCTGTGGAGCCTCCAGAAGGACCCCAAGATCCTTGTCAGCACTGGAGAGGAATCCTCATGTTCCGTCATAGACTCCACACGAGGTCTTAGGCCCCGGCACCAACTGAGGAGGAATCCCGATAGGTCCCTCGCAACTCGCATGGAGACTGGCCTGTCCTGAGGCCACAAGGGAGGGTCCCAGAGGTCCCCGTCGTAACTCGAGAAGGTCCCGCCGCAACTCGAGAAAATCCAGGAGGTTCTCCCCTCCAGGCGAGATGAGGCCCTTATCCGCTGAGGCGTCTCGAGGCAAATCATCCCTTCCCTCTTTGAACTTGGAAAGGGTCCTTCACACCCTCTGCAACTCAAGAAGTTCCTCGACATAACCGCCTCCACTCGAGAGGAACACCGAGGCTCCCGCCCACATCAAGAGGAGCCCCGTTTCCTCCTCAAAGCTCGAGATGAGGGTTCCTTTCCCTGCTTCGTCGGGAAAGATTCCAGGCTTTGCTATCGCATCTCGGATGCGGCGCTCAACACAGGAATGTCGAGAGGAACTCCAGGGTCGTGCCACCATTCCCAACGTGCACAAAATGTCTCAGTCCACCTCAGAAGAACCTGATTTCTCTGCACTTCATCGACATGCAGGCTGAGGATCGACTCACACCACAGTGGCACGTGTGACAGCCCTGTTCGAAAGCCTCGTGGGAAAGCCTCGAAAGAATGCCACAGATCAATGTATCAAGGCGCCGGGAAACGTGCCACGGCTGCTCCATCTCGTAAGGAATGCGGAGGTGCATGTCCCCACTCCAATCGATGAGTGACTCCACTGTGGAGCCTCCAGAAGGACCCCAAGATCCATGTCAGCACTGGAGAGGAATCCTCATGTTCCGTCATAGACTCCACACGAGGTTTTAATCCCCGGCAGTGACTGCAGAGGAATCCCGACAGGCTCCTCGCAACTCGCATGGGGATTGGCCTTTCATGAGGCCACAAGGGAGGGTCCCAGAAATCCCCGTCGTAACTCGAGAAGGTCCGCCGCAACTCAAGAAAATTCAGGAGGTTCTCCCCTCCAGGCGAGATGAGGCCCTTTTCCTCTGAGGCGCCTCGAGGCAAATCACCCTTTCCCTCTTGAACTACGAACGGTCTTTCACACCCTTGCTGCAACTCGAGAAGATCCCCGACAAACGTGCCTCCACTCGAGAGGACCACCGAGGGGCACGCCCACATCAAGAGGAGCCCCGTTTCCTCCTCAAAGCTCAAGATGTGGGTTACTTTTCCTGCTTCATCGGGAAAGATTCCCGGCTTTGCTGTCGCATCTCGGAGGCGGCGCTCTCCACAGGAAAGTCGAGAGGAACTCCAGGGGTCGTGCCACCATTCCCAATGTGCACAAAATGTTTCTGTCCACTCCAGAAGAACCTGATTTCCCTGCACTACCTCGAAATGCACGCCGAGGATCGAGTTAATCCACAGTGGCACGTGTGACAGCCCTGTCGGAAAGCCTCGTGGGAAAGCCTCCAAAGAATGCCACAGATCCCTGTATCAAGGCGCCGGGAAGCCTGCCACGGCTGCTCCAGCTCCTGAGGAAAGCGAACGTGCATGTCCCCACTCGAGACGAGGACTACTCCCCTGTGGAGCCTCCAGAAGGACCCCAAGATCCATGTCAGCACTGGTGAGGAATCCTCACGTTCCGTTAGAGACCCCACTCAAGGTGTTAGGCCCCGGCACGGACTGCAGAGGAATCCCGACAGGCCCCTTGAAACTCGCATGGAGACTGGCCTGTCGTGAGGCCACAAGGGAGGGTCCCAGAGGTCCCCGTCGTAATTCGAGAAGGTCCCGCCACAACTCGAGAAAATCCAGGATGTTCTCCCCTTCAGGAGAGATGAGGCCCTTTTCCGCGCAGGCGTCTCGAGGCAAATCATCCCTTCCCTCTTGAAATTCGAAAGGGTCCTTCACCCCCTTGTTGCACTCAAGAAGTTCCCTGACATACCCTGCTCCACTCGAGAGGAACACCTAGGGTGCCGCCAATATCAAGAGGAGCCCCGTTTCCTCCTCAAAGCTCGAGATGAGGGTTCCTTTCCCTGCTTCGTCGGGAAAGCATTCCCGGCCTTGCTGTCAGATCTCGGAGGGGGCGCTCTCCACAGGAAAGTCAAGAGGATCTCCAGGGGTCGTGCCACCATTCCCAATGTGCACAAAATGTCTCAGTCCACTCCAGAAGAATCTGATTTCCCTGCACTTCCTCGACATGCACACCGAGGATCGACTCACACCACAGTGGCACGTGTGACAGCCCTATCAGAAAGCCTCTTGGGAAAGCCTCCAAAGAATGCCACAGATCCCAGGATCAAGGCGCCGGGAAGCCTGCCATGGCTGCTCCAGGACGTGAGGAAAGCGGACGTGCATGTCCCCTCTCGAGACGAAAACTGAGTCCCCTGTGGAGCCTCCAGAAGCACCCCAAGACCCATGTCAGCACTGGAGAGGAATCCTCAGGTTCCGTCATAGACTGAATACGAGGTCTTATGCCCCGGCACTGACTGCAGAGGAATCCCGACAGGCCCCGCGCAACTCCATGGAGACAGGCCTGTCCTGAGGCCACAAGGGAGGGTCCCAGAGGTTCCCGTCGTAACTCGAGAAGTTCCCGCCGCAACTCGAGAAAATCCAGGAGGTTCTTCCCACCAGGCGAGATGAGGCCCTTTTCCGCTGAGGCGTCTCGAGGCAAATCACCTCTTCCCTCAGGAACTTCAAAAGGGTCCTTCACACCCTTGCTGCAACTCAAGAAGTTCCCCGACATACCCGCCTCCACTCGAGAGGAACACCGAGGGTCCCGCCCACATCAAGAGGAGCCCCGTTTCCTCCTCAAAGATCGAGATGTGGGTTACTTTCCCTGCTTCGTCGGGAAAGATTCCCGGCTTTGCTGTCGCATCTCGGAGTCGGCGCTCTCCACAGGAAAGTCAATAGGAACTCCAGTGGTCGTGCCACCATTCCCAATGTGCACAAAATGTCTCAGTCCACTCCAGAAGAACCTGATTCCCTTCACTTCCTCGAAATGCACGCCGAGGATCGACTCTCTCCACAGTGGCACGTGTGACATCCCTGTCGCAAAGCCTGGTGGGAAAGCCTCCAAAGAATGCCACAAATGCCTGTATCAAGGCGCCGGGAATCCTGCCACGGCTGCTCTAGCTCGTGAGGAAAGCGCAGGTGCATGTCCCCACTCGAGACGAGGACTGACTCCCGTGTGGAGCGTCCAGAAGGACCCCAAGGTCCATGTCAGCACTGGAGAGGAATCCTCAGGTTCTGTCATATTCCACAAGAGGTCTTAGGCCCCGGAACCAACAGCAGAGGAATACCGACAGGCCCCTCGCACCTCGCATGGAGACGGACTGTCCTGAGGCCACAAGGGAGGATCCCAGTGGTCCCCGTCGTAACTCGAGAAGGACCAACTGCAACTCGAGAAAATCCAGGAGATTCTCCCCTCCTGGCGAGATGAGGCCCTTTTCCTCTGAGGTGTCTCGAGGCAAATCACCCTTTCCCTCTTGGACTTCGAAGGGTCCTTCACCACCTTGCTGCAACTCAAGAAGTTCCCCGACATACCCGCCTCCACTGGAGAGGAACACCGAGGGTCCCACCCACATCAAGAGGAGCACCGTTTCCTCCTCAAAACTCGAGATGAGGGTTCCTTTCCCTTCTTCGTCCGGAATGGAGTCCCGGCTTTCCTGTCGCAACTTGAAGGAATGCGCTCAACACCGGAAAGTTCAGAGGAACTCCAGGGGTGGTGCCACCATTCACAATGTGCACAAAATGTCTCAGTCCACTCCAGAAGAACCTGAATTCGCTGCACTTCCTCGATCTGCAGTCTGAGCCGGTTCCGGGACCTAAGACCTCGAGTGGATTCTATGAGGGAACCTGAGGATTCCTCTCCAGTGCTGACATGGATCTTGGAGTCCTCCTGGAGGCTCCACAAGGGAGTCAGTCGTCGTCTCAAGTGGGGACATGCACGTCCGCTTTCCTCATGAGCTGGACAGCCGTGGCAGGCTTCCCGGAACATAGATACAGGGATCTGTGGCATTCTTTGGAGGCTTTCCCACGAGGCTTTCCGACAGAGCTGTCACACGTTCCACTGTGGTGTGAGTAGATCCTCGGCGGGCATGTCGAGGAAGTGCAGGGAAATCAGGTTCTTCTGGAGAATACTGAGACATTTTGTGCACATTGGGAATGGTGGCACGACCCCTGGAGTACCTCTCGAGTTTCCTGTGGAGAGCGCCGCCTCCGAGATGCGACAGCAAAGCCGGGAATCCTTTCCCGGCGAAGCAGGGAAAGGAACCCTCATCTCGAGCTTTG
>NW_024070446.1:6733-13165 GCF_014754425.2 Oryx dammah
TGGCGGGACCCTCGGTGTTCCTCTGGAGTGGAGGCGGGTATGTCGGGGAACTTCTTGAGTTGCAGCAAGGGTGTGAAGGACCCTTTCGAAGTTCAAGAGGGAAGGGGTGATTTGCCTCGAGACGCCTCAGCGGAAAAGGGCCTCATCTCGCCTGGAGGGGAGAACCTCAGGATTTTCTCGAGTTGCGGCGGGACCTTCTCGAATTACGACGGGAACCTCTGGGACCCTCTCTTGTGGCCTCAGGACAGGCCAGTCTCCATGCGAGTTGCCAGGGGCCTGTCGGGATTCCTGTGCAGTCGATGCCGGGGCCTAAGACCTCGTGGGGAGCCTATGACGAAACCTGAGGATTCCTCTCCAGTGCTGACATGGATCTTGGTGTCCTTCTGGAGACTCCACATGGGAGTCAGTCGTCTTCTCTAATGGGGACATGCACGTCCGCTTTCCTCACGAGCTGGACAGCCGTGGCAGGCTTCCCGGCGCCTTGATACAGGGATCTGTGGCATTCTTTGGAGTCTTTCCCACGAGGCTTTCCGACAGGGCTGTCACACGATCCACTGTGGTGTGAGTAGATCCTCGGTGTGCATGTCGAGGAAGTGCAGGTAAAACAGGTTCTTCTGGAGTATACTGAGACATTTTGTGCACATTGGGAATGGTGGCACGACCCCTGGAGTTCCTCTCGACTTTCCTGTGGAGAGCTCCACCTCCGAGATGCGACAGCAAATCCGGGAATCCTTTCCCGAAGAAGCAGGGAAAGGAACCCTCATCTCGAGCTTTGAGGAGGAAACGGGGCTCCTCTTGATGTGGGCGGGACCCTCGGTGTTCCTCTCGAGTGGTGGCGGGTATGTCGGGGAACTTCATGAGATGCAGCAAGGGTGTGAAGGAACCTTTCGAAGTTCAAGAGGGAAGGGGTGATTTGACTCGAGTCACCTCGGCGGAAAAGGGCCTCATCTCGCCTGGAGGGGAGAACCTCCTGGATTTTCTCGAGTTGCGGCGGGACCTTCTCGAGTTACGACGGGGACCTCTGGGACCCTCCCTTGTGGCCTCAGGACAGGCCAGTCTCCATGCGAGTTGTGAGGGGCCTGTCCGGATTCCTCTGCAGTCGGTGCCGGGGCCTAAGACCTCGTGTGTAGCCTATGACGGAAACTGAGTACTTATCTCCAGTGCTGACATGGATCTTGTGGTCCTTCTGGAGGCTCCACAAGGGAGTCAGTCCTAGTCTCGAGTGGGGACATGCACGTCTGCTTTCCTCATGAGGTGGAGCAGCCGTGGCAGGCTTCCCGGCGCCTTGATACAGGGATCTGTGGCATTCTTAGGAGGGTTTCCCAAGAGGCTTTCTGACAGGGCTGTCACACGTGCCACTGTGGTGTGAGTCGATCCTCGGTGTGCATTTCGAGTAAGTGAAGGGAAATCAGCTTCTTCTGGAGTGGCCTGAGACATTTTGTGCACATTGGGAATGGTGGCACGACCCGTGGAGTTCCTCTCGACTTTCCTGTGGAGAGCCGCGCCTACGAGATGTGACAGCAAAGCCGGGAAACTTTTCCCGACGAAGCAGGGAAAGGAACCCTCATCTTGAGCTTTGAGGAGGAAACGGGGCTCCTCTTGATGTGGGCGGAACCCTCGGTGTTTTTCTGCAGTGGAGGCAAGTATGTCGGGGAACTTCTTGAGTTGCAGCAAGGGTGTGAAGGACCCTTTCGAATTTCAAGAGGGAAGGGTTGTTTTGCCTAGAGTCGCCTCAGCGGAAAAGGGACTCATCTCGCCTGGAGGGGAGAACCTCCTGGATTTAGTCGAGTTGGGGCGCGACCTTCTCGAGTTACGACGGGAATTTCTTGGACCCTCTCTTTTGGCCTCAGGACAGGCCAGTCTCCATGCGATTTCCGAGGGGCCTGTCGGGATTCCTCTGCAGTCGGTGCCGGGGCCTAAGACCTCGTGTGGAGTCTATGACGGAACCTGAGGATTCCTCTCCAGTGCTGACATGGATCTTGGGGTCCTTCTGGAGGTTCCACAGGGTAGTCAGTCCTCGTCTGGATTGGGGACATGCACGTCCGCTTTCCTCACGAGCTGGAGCAGCCGTGGCCGTCTTCCCGGCGCCTTGATAGAGGGATCTGTGGCATTCTTTGGAGGCTTTCCCACGAGGCTTTCAGACAGGGCTGTCACATGTGCCACTGTGCTGTGAGTCCATCCTCGGCGTACATGTCGAGGAAGTGCAGGGAAATCAGGTTCTTCTGGAGTGGACTGAGACATTTTGTGCACATTGGGAATGGTGGCACGACCCCTGGAGTTCCTCTCGATTTTCCTGTGAAGAGCGCCACATCCTAGATGCGACAGCAAAGCCGGGAATTCTTTCCCGACGAAGCAGGGAAAGGAACCCTCATCTCGAGCTTTGAGGAGAAAACGGGACTCATCTTGATGTGGGCGGGACCCTCGGTGTTCCTCTCGAGTGGAGGCGGGTATGTCGGGGAACTTCTTGAGTTGCAGCAAGGGTGTGAAGGACCCTTTAGAAGTTCAAGAGGGAAGGGGTGATTTGCCTCGAGACGCCTCAGCGTAAAAGGGCCTCATCTCGCCTGGAGGGGAGAACCTCCTGGATTTTCTCGAGTTGCGGCGGGACCTTCTCGAGTTACGACGGGGACCTCTCGGACCCTCCCTTCTCGCCTCAGAACAGGCCAGTCTCCATGCGAGTTGCGAGGGGCCTGTCCGGATTCCTCTGCAGTCGGTGCCGGGGCCTAAGACCTCGTGTGGAGACTATATCGGAACCTGATGATTTCTCTCCAGTGCTGACATGGATCTTGGGGTCCTTCTGTGGGCTCCACAGGGGAGTCAGTCCTCCTCTCGAGTGGGGACATGCATGTCCGCTTTCCTCTCGAGCTTGAGCAGCCGTGGCAGGCTTCCCGGCGCCTTGATTCATGGATCTGTGGCATTCTTTGGATTCTTTCCCACGAGGCTTTGCGACAGGGCTGTCACTCGTGCCACTGTGGTTTGAGTCGATCCTCGGCGTGCATGTCGAGGATGTGCAGGGAAATCAGGTTCTTCTGGAGTGGACTGAGACATTTTGTGCACATTGGGAATGGTGGCACGACCCCTGGAGTTCATCTCGACTTTCCTGTGGAGAGCGCCGCCTCCGGGATGCGACAGCTAAGCCGGGAATCCTTTCCCGAAGAAGCAAGGAAAGGAACCCACTTCTCGAGGTTTGAAGAGGAAATGGGGCTCCTCTTCATGTGGGCGGGACCCTCGCTGTTTCTCTTGAGTGGAGGCGGGTATGCCGGGGAACTTCTAGAGTTGCAGCAAGGGTGTGAAGGACCCTTTCGAAGTTGAAGAGGGAAGGGGTGATTTGCCTCGAGACGCCTCAGCGGAAAAGGGCCTCATCACGCCTGGATTGGAGAACTTCCTGGATTTGCTTGAGTTGCGGCGGGACCTTCTCGAGTTATGACGGGGACCTCTGGGACCCTCCCTTGTAGCATCAGGACAGTCCAGTCTTTATGCGAGTTGCGAAGGGGCTGGCGGGATTCCTCTGCAGTCGGTGCCGGGGCCTAAGACCTCGTGTGGAGTCTATGACGGAACCTGAGCATTCCTCTCCAGTGCTGACATCGATCTTGGGGTCCTTCTGGAGGCTCCACAGGGGAATCAGTCCTCGTCTCGAGTGGGGACATGCACGACCGCTTTCCTCAAGAGCTGGAGAAGCCTTGGCAGGCTTCCCGGCGCCTTGATAAAGGGATCTGTGGCATTCTTTGGAGGCTTTCCCATGAGGCTTTCCGACAGGCCTGTCAAACGTGACACTGTGGTGTGAGTCGATCCTGGGCGTGCATGTCGAGGAAGTGCAGGGAAATCAGATTCTTCTGGAGTGGACTGAGACATTTTATGCACATTGGGAATGGTGGCACGACCCCTGGAGTTCCTCTCAACTTTCCTGTGGAGTCGCCGCCTCAAAGATGCGACAGCAAAGCCGGGAATCCTTCCCGAAGAAGCAGGGAAAGTAACCCACATCTCGAGCTTTGAGGAGGAAACAGGGCTCCTCTTGATATGGACGGGACCCTAAGTGTTCCTCTCGATTGGAGGCGGGTATGTAGGGGAACTTCTTGAGTTGCAGCAAGGGTGTGAAGGACCCTTTCAAAATTCAAGAGGGAAGGGGTGATTTGCCTCGAGACGCCTCTGCGGAAAAAGTCCTCATCTCACCTGGATTGGAGAACTTCCTGGATTTGCTCGAGTTGTGGCGGGACCTTCTCGAGTTACGACGGGGACCTCTGGGACTCTCCCTTTTGGCCTCAGGACAAGCCAGTCTCCATTGGAGTTGCGAGGGGCCTGTCGGATTCCTCTGCAGTCGGTGCCTGGTCCTAAGACCTCGTGTGGAGTCTATGACGGAACCTGAGGATTCCTCTCCAGTGCTGACATGGATCTTGGGGTCCTTCTGGAGGCTCCACAGGGGAGTCAGTCCTCGTCTCGAGTGGGGACATGCACGTCCGCTTTCCTCAGGAGCTCTAGCAGCCGTGGCAGGCTTCCCGGCGCCTTGATAAAGGGATCTGTGTCATTCTTTGGAGGCTTTCCCACGAGGATTTCCGACAGGTCTGTCACACGTGCCACTGTGGTGTGAGTCGATCTTCGGCGTGCATGTCGAGGAAGTGCAGGGAATTCAGGTTCTTCTGGAGTGGACAGAGACATTTTGGGCAGATTGGGAATGGTGGCGTGACCCCTGGAGTTCCTCTTGACTTTACTGTGGAGAGGGCCGCCTCCGAGATGCGACAGCAATGCCGAGAATCTTTCCCGAGGAAGCAGGGAAATGAACCCTCATCTCGAACTTTGAGGAGGAAACGGGGCTCTTCTTGATGTGGGTGGGACCCTCGCTGTTTCTCTTGAGTGGAGGCGGGTATGCCGGGGAACTTCTAGAGTTGCAGCAAGGGTGTGAAGGACCCTTTCGGAGTTGAAGAGGGAAGGGGTGATTTGCCTCGAGAAGCCTCAGCGGAAAAGGGCCTCATCTCGCCTGGATTGGAGAACTTCCTGGATTTGCTCGAGTTGCGGCGGGACCTTCTCGAGTTATGATGTGACCTCTGGAACCCTCCCTTGTAGCATCAGGACAGTCCAGTCTCTATGCGAGTTGCGAAGGGGCTGTCGGGATTCCTCTGCAGTCGGTGCCGGGGCCTAAGACCTCGTGTGGATTCTATGATGGAACCTGAGGTTTCCTCTCCAGTGCTGACTTCGATCTTGGGGTCCTTCTGGAGGCTCCACAGGGGAATCAGTCCTCGTCTCGAGTGGGGACATGTACGACCGCTTTCCTCAAGAGCTGGAGAAGCCGTTGGCAGGCTTCCCGGTGCCTTGATAAAGGGATCTGTGGCATTCTTTGGAGGCTTTCCCATGAGGCTTTCCGACAGGCCTGTCACACGTGCCACTCTGGTGTTAGTCGATCCTCGGCGTGCATGTCGACGAAGTGCAGGGAAATCAGATTCTTCTGGAGTGGACTGAGACATTTTGTGCACATTGCGAATGGTGGCACGACCCCTGGTGTTCCTCTCGACTTTCCATGAGAGTGCCGCCTCCGAGATGCGACAGCTAAGCCGGGAATCCTTTCCCGACGAAGCAGGAAAAGGAACCCTCATCTCGAGCTTTGAGGCGGAAACGGGCCTCCTCTTGATGTGGGCGGGATCCTCGGTGTTCCTCTCGAGTGGAGGCGGGTATGTCGGGGAATTTCCTGAGTTGCAGCAAGGGTGCGAAGGACCCTTTCGAAGTTCAACAGGGAGGGGGTGATTTGCCTCGAGACGCCTCAGCGGAAAAGGGCCTCATCTCGCCTGGAGGGGAGAACCTCCTGGGTATTTTCGAGTTGCGGCGGGACCTTCTCGAGTTTCGATGGGGACCTCTGGGACCCTCCCTTGTGGCCTCAGGACAGGCCAGTCTCCATGCGAGTTGCGAGGGGCCTGTCAGGATTCCTCTGCAGTAGGTGCCGGTGCCTAAGACCTCGTGTGGAGTCTATGACGGAACCTGAGGATTCCTCTCCAGTGGTGACATGGATCTTGGGGTCCTTCTGGGGGCTCCACAGGGGAGTCAGTCCTCGTCTAGAGTGGGGACATGCACGTCGGCTTTCCTCACGAGCTGGAGCAGCCGTGGCAGGATTCCCGACGCCTTGATCAAGGGATCTGTGGCATTATTTGGAGGCTTTCCCACGAGGCTTTGCGACAGGGCTGTCACGCGTGCCACTGTGGTGTGAGTCGATCCTCGGCGTGCATGTCCAGTAAGTGCAGGGAAATCAGGGTCGTCTGAAGTGGACTGAGACATTTTGTGCACATTGGGAATGGTGGCACGACCTCTGGAGTTCCTCTCGTCTTTCCTGTGAAGAGCGCCGCCTCCGAGATGCGACAGCAAAGCCGGGAATCCTTTCCCGACGAAGCAGGGAAAGGAACCCTCATCTCGAGCTTTGAGGAGTAAACGGGGCTCCTCTTAATGTGGGCGGGA
>NW_024070447.1:0-13132 GCF_014754425.2 Oryx dammah
TTTTTCTCCACCAGGGGGCCTCTGTCACTCCCGCCACCCCCCCCCCACCCACCCCCCATCTCTTCTATATCCAACTCTGTGATTCTCTGTGTGTTCTAGATGGTGGAGAACACCTAAGGAACTGATTACTGGCTGGACTTGTCTCTCTCCTTTTCATTCCTCTCTCTTACCCTCCTGGCCACCTCTGTCTACTTCCTCCCTCTCCTCTTCCCTGTATAACTCCGTGAATACCTCTGAGCAGTCCAGACTATGGAGCACACATAAGAAAGTGACTATTGACTAGCTTGCTCTCTCCTCTTTTGATCTCACCGCATCTCATTCCAGTCACCTCTAACTACCCCCTCCCTCTTCTCTTCTCCATGTAACCCAGTGAACCTCTCTGGGTGTCCCTCAATGTGGAGAAACCTTTCATCTTTAACCTAGATGTTTTATCATTGGTGCTGTATAGATGGAGAAGTCTAGAGACCACTGTAAAAATAAAACCGAAAACCAGAAGCAGGAGGCTTAAGTCCAAAGCTTGAGAACATCAGAG
The DNA here is from genome assembly GCF_014754425.2 of Oryx dammah. Taxonomy (NCBI): domain Eukaryota; kingdom Metazoa; phylum Chordata; class Mammalia; order Artiodactyla; family Bovidae; genus Oryx; species Oryx dammah. The sequence goes on from NW_024070447.1 coordinate 533, forward strand.
AACTCCTGAATTCAGGGAACATTAAGCAATAGGAGCTCATCAAATGCCTCCATACCTACACTGAAACAAAGCTCCACCCAAGGGCCAACAAGTTCCAGAGCAAGACATATCACACAAATTCTCCAGCAACACAGGAACACACCCCTGAGCTTCAATATACAGGCAGCTCAAAGTTACTCCAAAACTTTAGACGTCTCATAACCCATTACTGGTCACTCCACTGCACTCCAGAGAGAAGAAACCCAGCTCCACCCACCGGACCTCCAACACAAGCCTCCCTAACCAGGAAACCTTGATAAGCCACTGATACAACCCCACCCACAGTGAGGAAGCTCCACAATAAAGAGAACTACACAAATTCCCAGAATATAAAAAGGCCATCCCAAACGCAGCAATATAACCAAGATGAAGAGACAGAGGAATACTCAGCAGGTAAAGGAACAGGAGAAATGCCCACCAAACCAAACAAAAGAGGAAGAGATAGGGAATCTACCTGAGAAAGAATTCTGAATATTGATAGTGAAAATGATCCAAAATCTTGAAATCAAAATGGAATCACAGATAAATAGCCTAGAGACAAGGATTGAGAAGATGCAAGAAAGGTTTAACAAGGACCTAGAAGAAATAAAAAAGAGTCAATATACAATGAATAATGCAATAAATGAGATCAGAAACACTCTGGAGGCAACAAATAGTAGAATAACGGAGGCAGAAGATAGGATTAGTGAAATAGAAGATAGAATGGTAGAAATAAATGAATCAGAGAGAAAAAAAGAAAAACGAATTAAAAGAAATGAGGACAATCTCAGAGACCTCCAGGACAATATGAAACACTCCAACATTCGAATTATAGGAGTCCCAGAAGAAGAAGACAAAAAGAAAGACCACGAGAAAATCCTTGAGGAGATAATAGTTGAAAACTTCCCTAAAATGGGGAAGGAAATAATCACCCAAGTCCAAGAAACCCAGAGAGTTCCAAATAGGATAAACCCAAGGCGAAACACCCCAAGACACATATTAATCAAGTTAACAAAGATCAAACACAAAGAACAACTATTAAAAGCAGCAAGGGAAAAACAACAAATAACACACAAGGGGATTCCCATAAGGATAACAGCTGATCTCTCAATAGAAACTCTTCAGGCCGGAGGGAATGGCAAGACATACTTAAAGTGATGAAAGAAAATAACCTACAGCCCAGATTACTATACCCAGCAAGGATCTCATTCAAATACAAAGGAGAAATCAAAAGCTTTACAGACAAGCAAAAGCTGAGAGAATACAGCACCACCAAACCAACTCTCCAACAAATTCTAAAGGATATTCTCTAGAAAGGAAACACAAAAAGGGAGTATAAACCCGAACCCAAAATAATAAAGTAAATGGCAACGGGATCATACTTATCAATAATTACCTTAAACGTAAATGGATTGAATGTCCCAACCAAAAGGCAAAGACTGGCTGAATGGATACAAAAACAAGAACCCTCTATATGCTGCTTACAAGAGACCCACCTCAAAACAAGGGACACATACAGACTGAAAGTGAAGGGTTGGAAAAAGATATTCCATGCAAATAGAGACCAAAAGAAAGCAGGAGTGGCAATACTCATATCCGATAAAATAGACTTTAAAACAAAGACTGTGAAAAGAGACAAAGAAGGCCACTACATAATGATCAAAGGATCAATCCAAGAAGAAGATATAACAATTATAAATATATATGCACCCAATATAGGAGCACCGCAATATGTAGGACAAATGCTAACAAGTATGAAAGGGGAAATTAACAACAACACAATAATAGTGGGAGACTTTAATACCCCACTCACACCTATGGACAGATCAACTAAACAGAAAATTAACAAAGAAACGCAAACTTTAAATGATACATTAGACCAGTTAGACCTAATTGATATCTATAGGACATTTCACCCCAAAACAATGAATTTCACCTTTTTCTCAAGTGCTCATGGAACCTTCTCCAGGATAGATCACATCCCGGGCCATAAATATAACCTTGATAAATTCAAAAAAATCGAAATCATTCCAAGCATCTTTTCTGACCATAATGCACTAAGATTAGATCTCAATTACAGGAGGAAACCTATTAAAAATTCCAACATATGGAGGCTGAACAACACGCTTCTGAATAACCAACAAATCACAGAAGAAATCAAAAAAGAAATCAAAATATGCATAGAAACTAATGAAAATGAAAACACAACAACCCAAAACCTGTGGGACACTATAAAAGCAGTGCTAAGAGGAAAGTTCATAGCAATACAGGCATACCTCAAGAAACAAGAAAAAAGTCAAATAAATAACCTAACTCTACACCTAAAGCAACTAGAAAAGGAAGAATTGGAGAACCCCAGAGTTAGCAGAAGGAAAGAAATCTTAAAAATTAGGGCAGAAATAAATGCAAAAGAAACAAAAGAGACCATAGCAAAAATCAACAAAGCCAAAAGCTGGTTCTTTGAAAGGATAAATAAAATTGACAGACCATTAGCCAGACTCATCAAGAAGCAAAGAGAGAAAAATCAAATCAATAAAATTAGAAATGAAAATGGAGAGATCACAACAGATAACACAGAAATACAAAGGATCATAAGAGACTACTATCAGCAATTATATGCCAATAAAATGGACAACGTGGAAGAAATGGACAAATTCTTAGAAAAGTACAATTTTCCAAAACTGAACCAGGAAGAAATAGATAATCTTAACAGACCCATCACAAGCACGGAAATTGAAACTGTAATCAGAAATCTTCCAGCAAACAAAAGCCTAGGTCCAGATGGCTTCACTGCTGAATTCTACCAAAAATTTCGAGCAGAGTTAACACCTATCCTACTCAAACTCTTCCAGAAAATTGCAGAAGAAGGGAAACTTCCAAACTCATTCTATGAGGCCACCATCACCCTAGTACCAAAACCTGACAAAGATACTACAAAAAAAAGAAAACTACAGGCCAATATCACTGATGAACATAGATGCAAAAATCCTCAACAAAATTCTAGCAATCAGAATCCAACAACACATTAAAAAGATTGTACACCATGACCAAGTGGGCTTTATCCCAGGGATGCAAGGATTCTTCAACATCCGCAAATCAATCAATGTAATCCACCACATTAACAAATTGAAAAATAAAAGCCATATGATTATCTCAATAGATGCAAAGAAGGCCTTTGACAAAATTCAACATCCATTTATGATAAAAACTCTCCAGAAAGCAGGAATAGAAGGAACATACCTCAACATAATAAAAGCTATATATGACAAACCCACTGCAAACATTATCCTCAATGGTGAAAAATTGAAAGCATTTCCCCTAAAGTCAGGAACAAGACAAGGGTGCCCACTTTCACCACTACTATTCAACATAGTTCTGGAAGTTTTAGCCACAGCAATCAGAGCAGAAAAAGAAATAAAAGGAATCCAAATTGGAAAAGAAGAAGTAAAACTCTCACTGTTTGCAGATGACATGATCCTCTACATAGAAAACCCTAAAGACTCTACCAGAAAATTACTAGAGCTAATTAATGAATATAGTAAAGTTGCAGGATATAAAATCAACACACAGAAATCCCTTGCATTCCTATACACTAATAATGAGAAAGTAGAAAAAGAAATTAAGGAAACAATTCCATTCACCATTGCAACAAAAAGAATAAAATACTTAGGAATATATCTACCTAAAGAAACTAAAGGCCTATATATAGAAAACTATAAAACACTGATGAAAGAAACCAAAGAGGACACTAATAGATAGAGAAATATACCATGCTCATGGATCGGAAGAATCAATATAGTGAAAATGAGTATACTACCCAAAGCAATTTACAAATTCAATGCAATCCCTATCAAGCTTCCAGCGGTATTTTTCACAGAACTAGAACAAATAATTTCAAGATTTGTATGGAAATACAAAAAACCACGAATAGCCAAAGCAATCTTGAGAAAGAAGAATGGAACTGGAGGAATCAACCTGCCTGACTTCAGGCTCTACTACAAAGCCACAGTCATCAAGACAGTATGGTATTGGCACAAAGACAGAAATATAGATCAATGGAACAAAATAGAAAGCCCAGAGATAAATCCACACACATATGGACACCTTATCTTTGACAAAGGAGGCAAGAATATACAATGGAGTAAAGACAATCTCTTTAACAAGTGGTGCTGGGAAAACTGGTCAACCACTTGTAAAAGAATGAAACTAGATCACTTTCTAACACCGCACACAAAGATAAACTCAAAATGCATTAAAGATCTAAATGTAAGACCAGAAACTATAAAACTCCTAGAGGAGAACATAGGCAAAACACTCTCCGACATAAACCACAGCAGGATCCTCTATGATCCACCTCCCAGAATTCTGGAAATAAAAGCAAAAATAAACCAATGGGACCTAATTAAAATTAAAAGCTTCTGCACAACAAAGAAAAATATAAGCAAAGTGAAAAGACAGCCTTCCAAATGGCAGAAAATAATAACAAATGAAGCAACTGACAAACAACTAATCTCAAAAATATACAAGCAACTCCTGCAGCTCAATTCCAGAAAAATAAACGACCCAATCAAAAAATGGGCCAAAGAACTAAATAGACATTTCTCCAAAGAAGACATACGGATGGCTAACAAACACATGAAAAGATGCTCAACATCATTCATTATTAGAGAAATGCAAATCAAAACCACAATGAGGTACCACTTCACACCAGTCAGAATGTCTGCGATCCAAAAATCTGCAAGCAATAAATGCTGGAGAGGGTGTGGAGAGAAGGGAACCCTCCTACACTGTTGGTGGGAATGCAAACTAGTACAGCCACTATGGAGAACAGTGTGGAGATTCCTTAAAAAATTACAAATAGAACTACCTTATGACCCAGCAATCCCACTACTGGGCATACACACTGAGGAAACCAGAATTGAAAGAGACACATGTACCCCAATGTTCATCGCAGCACTGTTTATAATAGCCAGGACATGGAAACAACCTAGATGTCCATCAGAAGATGAATGGATAAGAAAGCTGTGGTACATATACACAATGGAGTATTACTCAGCCGTTAAAAAGAATACATTTGAATCAGTTCTGATGAGATGGATGAAACTGGAGCCAATTATACAGAGTGAAGTAAGCCAGAAAGAAAAACACCAATACAGTATACTAACACATATATATGGAATTTAGAAAGATGGCAATGATGACCCTGTATGCAGGACAGCAAAAAAGACACAGATGTGTATAACGGACTTTTGGACTCAGTGGGAGAGGGAGAGGGTGAGATGACTTGGGAGAATGGTATTGAAACATGTATAATATCATGTAAGAATCGAATTGCCAGTCTATGTCCGATGCAGGATATGGCACGCTTGGGGCTGGTACGCGGGGATGACCCAGAGAGATGTTGTGGGGAGGGGGGGTTGGAGGGGGGTTCAGGTTTGGGAATGCATGTACACCCGTGGTGGATTCATGTCAATGTATGGCAAAACCAATACAGAATTGTAAAGTAAAATAAAAAATAAATAAATTAAAAAAAAAAAAAAAAAGAAGAAGAGGAGAGACACACAGAGAGGAGGAGGCCATGTGAGGAGGAAGCAGAGGCTAGAGGATGTGGCCACAAACCCGGGAACACCCGGAGGCCCAGAAACTGGAGGAGCTGGGAGTGACGCTCCTCCAGAGCCCAGGGTGGGGGCCCGGTTCTGCTGACCCTTGACGTTAGACTTCTGGCCCCCAGAACTGGGAGAGAATCGATTAGCGTTGTTTTAAGCCTCCCCGCCACCCCAGTTTGTGGTTGTTGCTATCAGAAGCTCCACCTGGGACACTCAATGTTCTGTGTCCCTAAGATCCACCAATCGACCACTACCTCAGCCAGGCCAGTCTTCCCCCGGTCATCATGGGATGTCTTCTCAACAATAAACCTCCTGACTCGGGAGAAAGGCTCACGCTGCACACAGGGGCCCCATCTGTGTGGGGCTCAAAGCCCATGTTGCCTCGGAGCAGCTCAGCCTCACACACCTGCTGGCCCAGGGGGAACAAACGGGATCGCACACCTCTGAGCCCCTGTGCCCTTCACACCCTGTCCAGTCATAACTGCAGACGACTGGGCCAGCAGACACTCCAGGAGGGCAGACTTGCTTATCTGCCCCCATTCCTAGTGCTTCACTGTCCTCTTGCATCCCCCACCCCTGCTCCTGGGTTCCCCTGGGGCCTCCCTTGGGGCTCAGTGGGTAAAGAATCTGCCTGCAATGCAGGAGACATGGGTTCGATCCCTGCTTTGTGAAGATCCCCTGGTGAAGGGAAAGGCTACCCACTCCAGTATTCTGGCCTGGAGAATTCCATCGACTGTATAGCCCATGGTGTCGTCAAGAGTTAGACACTACTGAGCAACTTTCATTTCCTTCATCCCTGCTCCTGGTCCAGCCTGTCCAGCTGGTCCTCATGTTTGGGCCCAGGGGACACTGGTGACGTCTGGGGACATTTTCAGTTACATTTATGAATGCTGCAAGATATTAAATGCCAGCAACACCAAGGCTGAGAAATCCCACTTTAAGACTCTTTATCTTTTGGGGGTCATTGTTTGAGTATCCAATGGAGTCCATGGATTTCTTTCTCCCTGGGGAAGCACGCATAAGCCCCAATTTTGTTTCACAGTGGGCAAGGTAGAGTGGCTGGGCTCTCTCCGAGGCTATCTTATTCCCCAAACCTTTCACTTCTTGTAATCAGAGCACACCCGGGAATGAGTCATCCCGGACATCTCTCCGCTAATCAGGCTGGTATGGACCCGCATACACCCCACACGCTGCCTGTGCCCAGCGGCCCCTGAATAGATTCTGGTCTCAAGCAGAGGCAGGCAACAGGCTTCCTGGGGCCTGACTCATCTCAGGGGAAAGCTCGGGGTTGCAGGGGCCATGGAAAAGTCGGTAACGATCTGAAGACACCACAGGAAGATGGCTCATGCTCAGCTCCAGCTTTTTGAAATCTTGAACCATTTAGTTTATGCCAATAACAGTTTCACCTAAAAAGGGCCCAATCAGAGACTTCCCTGGTGGTCCAGCGGTTAACACTCTGCCTTCCAATGCAGGGAGTGTGGGTTCAATCCCTGGTTGGGGAACTAAGATCACCGCATGCCTCGAGATGTGGCCCCAAAATTTTTTTTAAAAAAAGTTCCAATCAACTGCTGAAAAACTTTTAAGGCTATAGAACCAAATTATTACTGAAATTTGGGGTCACTGTGACCTTGTGATTTGTATTAATAATAAGAAATACATTTTTGGTCTTTGCCCCCGGTCCTGGAACAGAGCTCCTAAAACTCTAGGAATTACCTAAGTGGGGAGAGCAGTCAAGGTGTCTCTTGTTAGGTGAATGAGGTGACTTTTCAGAGAGTGCCTCCTTTCCAAAGGGGGGAGCTGCTTGCCAGGGTAACTAAGCACATGGTTAGAGGATTGGAATTTCCGGTCCCTCCCCTGCCCCCACAACCTCCCCCAACCATGTTTGGGAAAGCCCGAAGGGCTTCTGGTTGAAGCCATCACCAATAGCCAGTGATTGAATCAATTGTGCTTGTGTGATGACTCCTCCATAAAAACCCCCAAACAGGGTCTGGACAGCTTCTGGGTTGATGAACACCTGCAGATTTGGGGAAAGTGAGGCTCAGAGAGCGTGAAGTTCCGTGCCTCCCCCACACACACCCTGTCCTATTTATCCCCCTCCATCTGCTGTTCCTGAGTTTATTACCTTTTACAATAAGGCTGTGATCTACTAGGCAACATGTTTCTCTGAGTTCTGTGACCACTCGACAAGTTAATAGAACCCAAAGTCATTAGAACTTCTGAACAGGTAGCCAGTGGGTCAGAGCGAAGGTGAAAATCTGGGCTTGCAAATGATGGTTGGAGTGGGGGGAGGGTCTTAGTAGGGCTGGGCCTTTAACCTGTGGGGTCTGGAACTACCCCCAGATAGGCAGTGTCCACACTGAGTTAAGTTGCAGGACCCCCAGCTGCTGTCACAGAAGTGCTGGGTGGTGCCAGGGAAACAACGCATGCATGTTGGAACTGGAAGAAGCCTCGTCACTTATTAGTACAACTCTATCTTTCCTGGTGGCCGTAACCAATGTCTTTATGCTTGATGTTTATTTCAAAGTCAGAAGTTTTAAAGAAGATATGTGTGGCGAAGGATTTAACTGGACTTGGAAAGGCTCTTCTTTCTCCTTGGTGAGCAGGGCCATTCCAGTATCATATGAGCAATAATGATATATGACTGAATATTCACATCACCAGTGAGAAGTGCCCGAGTGCCAGACTCTAAGTTAAGTACTTTAGAATAACCCAGTGATGTAATGACTTGTTTCCCAGGTGGCTCAGCAGAAAAGAACCCACCAGCCAATGTAGATTTTGAAATGCAGGAGACCTGGGTTCAATCCCTGGGTGGGGAAGATCCCCTGGAGGAGGAAATGGCAATCCATTTCAGTATTCTTGCCTGAAAAATTCCATGGATAGAGGATCTTGGGTGCTACAGGCCACAGGGCTGCAAAGAGTTGGACACGAATGAGCAACTGAACACACACACAGTCGTGCAAATACTGTTGGTATCTCTGTTGGACAAATGGTGAGACTTCATTGCTGTTGCTGTTCAGTCATCCGATTTTGTCTGATTCTTTGTGACCCCATGGACTATACACTCCAAGGAATTGTCTAGGCCAGAATACTGGAGTGGGTAGTGTTTCCCTTCTCTAGGGGATTTTTCTGACTCCCCACATATTGTAAGAGTCAACTTGAGAATTCTTGTTTTTTATATCATTTCAAATAGCCTTTGGGTATCTGAAACAACAATGTAGGTACTTTCAAGATGTCTTCTGCAAAACAAAGCCCTTTTGGCAAATGTGGTCATGATATCCAGGTAGACATTGCTGTTGTAAGTGTCACGTCTCAGCCAGAAGGCAGATCCTAAGCTCTTCCTCTGGCAGAAACAAATTCACAAAATAAGCCAAGAAAGAGAGCTGGAAAAACAAACCACACCAACAATCAGAAAATCATTCCTCATGAAACAAAGCTAGAGAAAAACCCAACATCCGGGTGGCCCCAAAACCCTCTTGGCAATGAATGTTCAGTAAGGAAGAGATGAAACATATCAAGTCCTGAGGAGAGGCAATGCCCATGGCCAGTGTAGTTTAGAGATGGCCTGACTGCTCAGATGTAGACACACACCAAGGTAAACCCTCTGCAGACAGCAGTGATGGTCATCACCATAGTAAGTGTTTACTCTGGTGACAACCTGCCCTGGGCACCACATAAGGGAGCAGACCTGATTCTCTTCCTCTGCCCCCACACCATTCACTCATGAAGGCAGCTCAGGTGATATTGTACCCTGCCTGCCTGTCTGGCTCATCCATGAGCTGTGACCACCTCGAGGGAAGGACTCCACCTTCTCTTCTCTCTGCACCATGAACCTGCACACAGGGGGCCTTCAGAACCTCAGGAGACTCACCCCACTCCCACTATAGCCAGAACCCTCCCCAGGCATTAAAACAGCTGTGGAGTCACTTTGGCCCAAGCCCTGGTTACCGATCCCTGGAACCTACTACAGCCTCTACAGCGTGAATAATCAGGTCCTTTCTACACAGATTCCCGGCTGTGAGATCCGAGCTTTGGATTCATTGTCAGCTCTGTCCCTCCCGTGGCAGCCAGGTGGGCTGCGATGCAGACAAAGGAGCTCATGAGCTGAGCTTCAAGGGAGGCATTGAAAGGACATCGATGGATGCAACCTGTTGCAAACTGATGGAGGGTCCCTACAGGTCTCAGAAAAGGCCTCTGGTGTGCAGGTGTGGAGGAGGGCTCCCACGGTGCAAAGGAAAGAGAGGTACTCAGGGGCAAAGGCTCGTGGCCTCTCCTGTAGCTGCTCCAGTAGGTAGCTCATGAACAGTGGACAGCCAATGTGGTCACATGAGTGTGACTCTTATTCCCTCACAAAGCAAGAGAAAGGGGGCAGGGTATGGGAGTACCCGGAGGGTGCTGGTGGGGTGGATGAAGGGAGGTGTCCTTCCTCTCTTCAGTGCCAATTGCTTTTGTGAGTCTCAGAGCTGCCAGAAGGCAGTTACCAAGTCAGGTCCCCACAGTATCCAGTGTGGGCTGGGTGCCTTATCCCCTGTCACATGACAAGCCACACCATATGGTTTCCCTGAGTTCTAACAGCAGCATCTGGGGATTTTGTCTAAGTATACACTTCCTTGCTGTAGCTGTGTTACCTGTTACCCCCTTCTTTGCACCCCAGTTTTGTCCTCTAGAAAAAAGACATCGATTGCTACCTTAGCAGGTTGCTACCTTAATCCTGTGAAGACTAATTAGGGTAATCCTACAATTAATAGCGGCCTTAAGATATATCAATGAATAGCTGGCCTTAAGAGATACTGGGCCTCCCTGATAGCTCTTCTGGTAAAGAATCCTCTTGCCATGCAGGAGTCCCAGGTCTGAATCCTGGGTTGGGAATCCTGATCCTGATCCACTGCAGAAGGGACAGACTACCCACTCCAGTATTCATGGGCTTCTCTTGTGGCTCAGCTGGTAAAGAACCTGCCTGCAATGCAGGAGACCTGGGTTCAATCCCTGGACTGGGAAGATCCCCTGGAGAAGGGAAAGGCTACCCACTCCAGTATTCTGGCCTGGAGAATTCCATGAACTGTATAGCCTATGGGGTTGCAAGAATCATACATGAATGAGGGACTTTCACTTCATTTTCAAGAGCTATGACCTGAATCCAGATTAAGCTGGAGTCTCCAAGTGTTATCTGGCATTTCTTCCCTGAAACCAGCCAAAACCCACACAGTTGCATTTCCAGGGTCTCCACTTAGCCAGCTGGACAAAAAACCCAGCGTGGTTCAAACAAGCTGACAGACAAGCAGGAGAGGACTCACAGGCAGACAGCTGCCCTCCTGTTTGAGGTGGAGCTCCGGGACCACAGCAGGAACCAGCGCTCTCAACCCCTGGGCTCAGCAGCGCCCTCATTCTCAGGCCAGCAGCTCTGCCCTGATGGGCTCAGGAAGGTCACCAACTGCCCCAGGCTGACCTCACAACCCTCCCACTCCTGGAGCCTGACCTCCTCACCCAGCCCCACCCCTTCTGGCAGAAGGCCAGCTCCTCTTCCCTTGATTCCAGCGTGAAGCCCGGCCCTGGGCCCCGATTGGTCACCGCACCAGTCCTGAGCCAATGACGGTGGCCAGGGGGGATAGAACACACCGATTGGCCAGGTCCAGATCCTGTGACCATACTCTCCAGGACACCTGTGAGCTGCTCCCCCTGTGTCAGCGGTGGAGACAGTGCCATGCCCCAGGAGCAGGGCTGAGAGTCCACTCACTGTGTCCGTGTGCTCAGTGTCCTGAGACGGGCCTGCGCATCCTCTCTACACACCACTTTGTCCTCTGCAGGCAAAATATTCATGACACACCTCTTCCCTTCCTAACCGCTGTTTCACACACCCACATTCAAGGGACAGGGCCTCCTGTTTGAAGATAGGCTAGGAGATCCTCTCTTGACCTCTGGGCTTGTTTCTTGTATCAGGTTAGAATAATTTATTCAGTCTAAAAACCCCTACAAGCACCACCACATGCTGCTTTGCATATTCAGGAGTCTTAGCTGTTCTGAGTTGAGGGCATGGCCCACGGGCCTTCCAAAGGGAATGAATTTTGTCCAAGGAAGGATCTGAGAGGCTGAATCACTGAATCACTTTGCTGTACACCTTAAACAAACAAATTATTGTCAATCAACAATACCTCAACTTAAAGAAAAGATATTCCTTCATCAAAAATTGTTTGAAATTTTGTAAAGTTTTTCTTTCAATTGCTGGTTCTTCAGTTCAGTTCAGTTCAGATCAGTCGCTCAGTCGTGTCCAACTATTTATGACCCCATGAATTGCAGCACACCAGGCCTCCCTGTCCATCACCATCTCCCGGAGTTCACTCAAACTCACATCGATTGAGTCGGTGATGCCATCCAGCCATCTCATCCTTGATCGTCCCCTTCTCCTCCTGTCCCCAATCCCTCCCAGCATCAGAGTCTTTTGCAATGAGTCAACTTTTTGCATGAGGTGGCCAAAGTACTGGAGCTTCAGTTTTAGCATCATTCCTTCCAAAGAACACCCAGGGCTGATCTCCTTTAGAATGGACTGGTTGGAATTCCTTGCAGTCCAAGGGACTCTCAAGAGTCTTCTCCAACACCACAGTTCAAAAGCATCATTTCTTCAGCGCTCAGCTTTCTTCACAGTCCAACTCTCTCACCCATACATGACCACTGGGAAAACCATAGCCTTGACTAGATGGACCTTTGTTGGCCAAGTAATGTCTCTGCTTTTCAATGTGCTATCTAGGTTGGTCATAACTTTTCTTCCAAGGAATAAGCGTCTTTTAATTTCATGGCTGCAGTCACCATCTGCAGTGATTTTGGAACCAAAAAAAATAAAGTCTGACACTGCTTCCCCATCTATTTGCCATGAAGTGATGGGACCAGATGCCATGATCTTCGTTTTCTGAACGTTGCACTTTAAATCAACTTTTTCACACTCTCCTCTTTCACTTTCATCAAGAGGCTTTTTAGTTCCTCTTCA
>NW_024070448.1:0-4282 GCF_014754425.2 Oryx dammah
TCAAGAAGTTCCCCGACATACCCGTCTCCAATCGGGAGGAACGCCGAGGGACCCACCCACATCATGCGGAGCCCCTTTTCCGCCTAGTAGCTCGAGATGAGGGTTCCTTTCCCTGCTTTGTCACGAAAGGTTCCCGGGGCTCCCGTCGTATCTCAATAGGAGGCACTCTCCACAGGAAAGGCGAGAGGAACTCCAGGGGTCGAACCACCAATCCCAATGTCCCACAAAAGTCTCAGTCCATTCCAGAAGAACCTGATTTCCCTGCACTGCCTCGAGTTGCAAGTTGAGGATCGACTCACACCACCGTGGCACATGTGACAGCCCTGTGGTAAGCCTCGTGGGAAAGCTTCCATGGAATGCCACAGATCCCTGTATCAAGGTGACGGGAAGCCAGCCACTGCTGCTCCAGCTCGGGAGGAAAGCGGACCTGCATGTCCCAACTCGAGGCGAGGACTGACTCCCCTGTGGAGCCTCCAGAAGTACCCCAATATCCATGTCAGCACTGGAGAGGAATCCTCAGGTTCCGGCCTTGACTCCACACGAGGCATTAGGACCCAGCACCAACTGGAGAGGATTCCCAAGACGCCCCTCGCAACTCATATGGAGACTGGCCTGTCCTGAGGCCACAAGAGAGGGTCCCAGAGGTCCCCATCGTAACTAGAGAAGGTCCCTCCGCAATTCAAGAAAATCCAGGAGGTTCTCCCCTCCAGGCGAGATGAGGCCCTTTTCCGCTGAGGCGTCTCGAGGCAAATCACCCCTTCCCTCTTGAAATTCGAAAGGGTGCTTCACACTCTTTCTGCAACTCAAGAAGTTCCCCGACATACCCGCCTCCATTCGAGAAGAACAGCGATGGTCCCGCCCACATCAAGAGAAGCCCCGTTTCCTCCTCATAGCTCGAGATGAGGGTTCCTTACCCTGATTCGTCAGGAAAGGATTCTCGGCTTTCCTGTCGCATCTCGGAGGAGGTGCTCTCCATAGGAAAGTCGAGAGGAACTCCAGGGGTCGTGCCACCATTCCCAATGTGCACTAAATGTCTCAGTTCACTCCAGAAGACCTGATTTCCCTGCACTTCCTCGACATGCACGCCGAGGATCGACTCACACCACAGTGGCACGTGTGACAGCCCTGTCGGGAGGCCTCGTGGGAAAGCCTCCAAAGAATGCCACAGATCCCGGTATCAAGGTGCCGGGAAGCCTGCCACGGCTGCTACAGCTCGTGAGGACAGCGCACGTGCATGTGCCCACTCGAGACGAGGACTGACTCCACTGTGGAGTCTCCAGAAGTACCCCAGGATCCATGTCAGGACTGGAGAGGAATTCTCAGGTTCCGTCACAGACTCCACACGAAGTCTTAGGCCTCGGTACCGACTGCTGAAGAATCCCAACAGGCCCCTCACAACTCGCATGGAGACTGTCCTTTCCTGAGACCACAAGGGAGGGTCCCAGTGGTCCCTGTCATAACTCGAGAAGGTTCTCCCGCAAATCGAGAAAATCCAGGAGGTTCTCCCTTCCAGGCGAGATGATGCCCTTTTCCGCTGAGGCATCTCGAGGCAAATCACCCCTTTACTCTTGAACTTCGAAAGGGTACTCACACCCTTGCTGCAACTCAAGAAGTTCCCAGACATACCCGCCTCCACTCGAGAGGAACACCGAGGGTCCTGCCCACATCAAGAGGAGCCTCGTTTCCTCCTTATAGCTCAAGCTGAGGGTTCCTTTCCCTGCTTCGGCGGAAAGGATTCCCGGCTTTCCTGTCGCATCTCGGAGGATGTGCTCTGCACAGGAAACTAGAGAGGAACTCCAGGGTTCGTGCCACCATATCCAATGTGGACAAAATGACTCAGTCCACCCCAGAAGTACCTGATTTCCCTGCACTTCCTCGACATGCACGCCGAGGATCGATTCACACCACAGGGGCATGTGTGTCAGCCCTGTTGCAAAGCCTCGTGGGAAAGCCTCCAAAGAATGCCACAGATCCCTGTATCAAGGCGCCGGAAGCCTGCCATGGCTGCTCCAGCTCGTGAGGAAAGCAGACGTGCATGGCCCCACTCGAGACGAGGACTGACTCCCCTGTGGAGCCTCCAGAATTACCCCAAAATCCATGTCAGAACTGGAGAGAAATACTCATGTTCCGTCATAGACTCCACAAGAGGTCTTAGGCCCAGGCAGCGACTGCAGAGGAATCCCGAAAGGCCCTCGCAACTCGCATGGAGACTGGCCTGTCCTGAAGCCAAAGGGAGGGTCCCAGAGGTCCCTATCATAACTCGAGAAGGGCCCGCTGCAAATTGAGAAGGTCCAGGAGTCTCTCCCCTCCAGGGGAAATGAGGCCGTTTTCCGCTGAGGTGTCTCGAGGCAAATCACCCCTTCCCTCTTTTTTCGAAAGGGTCCTTCACACCCTTGCTGCAACTCAAGAAGTTCCCCGACACACCCGATCCACTCGTTAGGAACACCGAGGGTCCCGCCGACAGCAAAGGGGCCCCGTTTTCTCCTCATAGTTCGAGATGACGGTTCCTTTCCCTGCTTCGTTGGGAAAGGATTCCCGGCTTTCCTGTCGCATCTCGGAGGAGGCGCTCTGAACAGGAAAGTCGAGAGGAACTCCAGGGGTCGTGCCACCATTCCCAATGTGCACAAAATGTCTCACACCACTCCAGAAGAACCCGATTTCCCTGCACTTCCTCGACATGCACGCCGAGGATCGACTCACACCACAGTGGCACGTGTGACAGCCCTGTCACAAAGCCTCGTAGGAAAGCCTACATAGAATGCCACAGATCCTTGTATTAAGGCGCCAGGAAGCCTGCCTCAGCTGGTCCAGACGTGAGCAAAGCGGACGTGCATGTCCCCAGTCGAGACGAATATTGACTCCCCTGTGGAGCCTCCAGAAATACCTCAAGATCCATGTCAGCATTGGAGAGGAAACCTCAAGTTCCGTCACAGTCTCCACACGAGGTCTTCGGCCCCGGCACCGACTGCAGGGGAATCCCAAAAGGCCCCTCGCAACTCTCATAGAGACTGGCCTTTCCTGAGGCCACAAGGGAGGGTCTCAGAGGTCCCCGTCGAAAGTCAAGAATGTCCCGCCGCAACTCGAGAATATACAGGAGGTTCTCCCCTCCAGGCGAGATGAGGCCCTTTTCCGTTGAGGCGTCTCGAGGCCAATCACCCCTTCCCTATTGAACTTCGAAAGGGGTCTTCACACCCTTGCTGCAACTCAAGAAGTTCCCCGAAATACCCGCCTCCACTCGAGTGGAACACCGAGGTTCCCGGCCACATCAAGAGGAGCCCTGTTTCCTCCTCATAGTTCGAGATATGTGTTCCTTTCCCTGCTTCGTCGAGAAAGGTTTCCCGGCTTTCCTGTCCCATCTCGGAGGAGACGCTCTCCACAGGAACGTCGAGAGGAACGCCATGGGTCGTGCCACGATTCCCAATGTGCACAAAATGTCTCAGTCCACTCCAGAAGAACCTGATTTCCCTGCACTTCCTCGACATGTATGCCGAGGATCGATTCACACCACAGGGGCACGTGTTACAGCCCTGTCGGAAGGCCTCGTGGGAAAGCCTCCAAAGAATGCCACAGATCCCTGTATCAAGGCGCCGGGAAGCCTGCCACGGCTGCTCCATTCGTGAGGAAAGCGGACGTGCAGGTCCCCACTCGAGACGAGGACTGGCTCCGCTGTGGAGCCTCCAGAAGTACCCCAAATTCCATGTCAGCACTGGAGAGGAATCCTCAGTATCCCACATAGACTCCACACGAGGTCTCAGGCCCCAGAACCGACTGCAGAGGAATCTCGACAGGTCAGTAGCAACTCGCATGGAGACCAGCCAGTCCTGAGGACACAAGGGAGGGTCCCAGAGGTTGCCGTCGTAACTCGAGAAGGTCCCGCTGCAACTCGATAAATCCAGGAGGTTCTCCCCTCCAGGCGAGATGAGGCCCTTTTCCGCTGAGGCGTCTCGAGGCAAATCACCCCTTCCCTCTTGAACTTCGAAAGGGTCCTTCACACCCTTTCTGAAACTCAAGAAGTTCCCCCACATACCAGCCTCCACTCTAGAGGAACACCGAGGGTCCCGCCCACAACAAGAGCAGCCCCGTTTCCTCCATATAGCTCGAGATGAGGGTTCCTTTCCTGCTTCGTCGGGGAAGGATTCCCGGCTATCCTTTCGCTTCTTAGAGGAGGCGCTCTCCACAGGAAAGACCAGAGGATCTCCATGGGTCGTGCCACCACTCCCAATGTGCACAAAATATCTCAGTCCACTCCAGAAGAACCTGATTTCCCTGCACTTCCTCGACA
>NW_024070448.1:4292-13085 GCF_014754425.2 Oryx dammah
CCTCATAGCTCGAGATGAGGGTTCCTTTCCCTGCTTCGTCGGGAAAGAATTCCCGGCTTTGCTGTCGCATCTCGGAGGAGGCGCTCTCCACAGGAAAGTCAGGAGGAACTCTAGGTGTAGAGCCACCATTCCGAATGTGCACAAAATGTCTCACTCCACTCCAAAAGAACCTGATTTCCCAGCACTTGTTCGACAAGCATACCGAGGATCGACTCACAACACAGTGGCACGTGTGACAGCCCTGTCGGAAAGCCTCGTGGGAAATCCTCCAAAGAATGCAACAGATCCCTGTATCAAGGCACCGGGAAGCCTGCCACGGCTGGTACAGCTCGTGAGGAAAGCGGACGTGCATGTCCCCACTTGAGACGAGGACTGACTCCCCTGTGGAGCCTCCAGAAGAATCCCAAGATCCATGTCAGCACTGGAGAGGAATCTTCAGGTTCCATCATAGACTCCACACGAGTTCTTAGGCCCCGGCACCTACTGCAGAAGAATCCCGACAGGCCCCTCGCAACTCGCATGGAGACTGGCCTGTTCTTAGGCCATAAGGCAGAGTCCCAGCGGTCCCCATCGTAACTCGAGAAAGTCCCGCCGCAACACGAGAAAATCCAAGAGGTTCTCCCCTCCAGACGGGAGGAGGCCCTTTTCCGCAGAGGAGTCTCGAGTCAATTCACCCCTTCCCTCTTTAATTTCGAAAGGATCTTTCACACCCTTGGTGCAACTCAAGAAGTTCCCCGACATACCCGCCTCCACTCGAGAGGAACACCGAGGGTCCCGCCCACATCAAGAAGAGCCCCGTTTCCTCCTCATAGCTCGAGATGAGAGTTCCTTTCCCTGCTTCGTCCGGAAAGGTTTCCCGGCTTTCCTGTCGATTCTTGCAGGAGGCGCTCTCCACAGGAAAGTCGAGAGGAACTTCAGGGGTCATGCCACCATTCCCAATGTGCACAAAATGTCTCATTCCACTCCAGAAGAACGTGATTTCCCTGCACTTCATCGACATGCACGCCGAGGCTCGACTCACACCATAGTGGCATGTGTGACATCCCTGTCGGAAATCCTCGTGGGAAAGCCTCCAAAGAATGCCACAGATCCCTGTATCAAGGCGCCGGGAAGCCTGCCACGGCTACTCCAGCTAATGAGGAAAGTGATCGTGCAAATCCCCAGTCGAGACAAGGACTGACTCCCCTGTGGAGCCTCCAGAAGGACCCCAATATCCATGTAAGCACTGGGGAGGAATCCTCAGTTTCTGTCATAGACTCCACACGAATTCTTATTCCCCGGCACCAACTGCATAGGAATCCCCACAGGCCCCTCGCAACTCGCATGGATACTGGCCTGTCCTGAGGCCACAAGGGAGGGTACCAGAGGTCCCCGTCATAACTCGAGAAGTTCCCTCCGCTCATCGAGAAAATCCAGGATGTTCTCCCCTCCAGCCGAGATGAGGCCCTTTTCCGCTGATGCGTCTCGAGGCAAATCACCCCTTCCTTCTTGAACTTTGAAAGGGTCCTTCACACCCTTGCTGCAACTCAAGAAGTTCCCCGACATACCCACCTTCACTCGAGAGGAACACCGAGGGTCCAAATCACATCAAGAGGAGCCCCGTTTCCCCCTCAAAGCTCCAGATGAGGGTTCCTTTCCCTGCTTCTTCGAGAAAGGATTCCCGCCTTTTCTGTCACATCTCGGAGGAGGCGCTCTCCACAGGAAAGTCGAGAGGAACTCCAGGGGTCATGCCACCATTCCCAATGTGCACAAAATGTCTCAGTCCACTCCAGAAGAACCTGATTTCCGTGCACTTCCTCGACCTGCACGCCGAGGATAGGTTCACACCACAGTGGCATGTGTGACAGCCCTGTCGGAAAGCCTCATGAGAAAGCTTCCAAATAATGCCACAGATCCCAGTATCAATGCGCCGGGAAGCCTGCCACGGCTGCTTCAGCTCGTGAGGAAAGCGGACGTGCATGTCCCCAATTGAGAAGAGGACTGACTCCCCTGTGGAGCCTACAGAAGTACCCCAAGATCCATGTCAGCACTGGAGAGTAATTCTCAGGTGCCGTCATAGACTCCACACGAGGTCTTAGGCCCCAACACCGACAGCAGAGGAATGCCTACAGGCCCGTCGCAACTTGCATGGAAAGTGGCCTGTCTGAGACCACAAGGGAGGGTCCCAGAGTACCCCGTCGTTCTTCGAGAAGGTCTCGCCGCAACTCGAGAAAATCCAGGAGGTTCTCCCCTCAAGGCGAGATGAGGCCCTTATCCCATGAGGCGTCTTGAGGCAAATCACCCCTTCCCTATTGAATTTCGAAAGGTTCCTTCAAACCCTCGCTGCGACTCAAGAAGTTCCCCAACATACCCAGCTCCACTCGAGAGGAACACCGAGGGTCCCGCCCACATCAAGAGGAGCCCCGTTTCCCCCTCAAAGCTCGAGATGAGGGTTCCTTTCCCTGCTTCGTTGAGAAAGAATTCCCGCCTTTCCTGTCCCATCGTGGAGGAGGCACTCTCCACAGGAAAGTCGAGAGGAACTCCAGGGGTCTTGACACCATTCCCAATGTGCACAAAATGTCTCAGTCCACTCCAAAAGAACCTGATTTCCCTTCACTTCGTCGACATGCACGCCGAGGATAGGCTCACACCACAGTGGCATGTGTGACAGCCCTTTCCGAAAGCCTCATGGGAAAGCTTCCAAAGAATGCCACAGATCCCAGTATCAAGGCGCTGGGAAGCCTGCCATGGCTGCTTCAGCTCGTGAGGAAAGCGAACGTGCATGTCCTCACTTGAGACGAGGACTGAGTGCCCTGTGGAGCCTCGAGAAAGACCCCACGATCCATGTCAGCACTGGAGTGGAATTCTCAGGTGCCGTCATAGACTCCACACGAGGTCTTAGGCCCCGGCAGCGACTGCAGAGGAATCCCGACAGGCCCTTCGCAACTCGCATGGAGACTGGCCTGTCCTGAGGCCACAAGGGAGGGTCCCAGGGGTCTCTGTCGTAACTCGAGAAGGTCCCGCCAAAATTCGAGAAAATACAGGAGGTTCTTCCCTCCAGGTGAGATAAGGCCCTTTTCCGCTGAGATGTCTCGAGGCAAATCACCCCTTCCCTCTTGAACTTCGAAAGGGTCCTTCTCACCCTTGCTGCAACTCCAGAAGTTCCCCAACATACGCGCCTCCAGTCGAGAGGAACACGGAGGGTCCCGCCCACATCAAGAGGAGCCCCGTTTCATCGTCAAAGACCGAGAAGAGGGTTCCTTTCCCTGCTTCGTCGGGAAAGGATTCCCGGCTTTCCCGTCGCATCTCGGAGGAGGTTCTCTCCACAGGAAAGTCGAGAGGAAATCCAGGGGTCGTGCCACCATTCCCAATGTGCACAAAATGTCTCAGTCCACTCCAGAAGAACCTGATTTCCCTGCACTTCCTCGACATGCACGCCGAGAATCAACTCACACCACAGTGGCACGTTTGACAGCCCTGTCGGAAAACCTCGTGCGAAAGCCTCCAAAGAATGCCACAGATCCCTGTATCAAGGCCCCGGGAAGCCTGCCACGGCTGGTCCAGCTCGTGAGGAATGCGGACGTTCATGTCCCCACTCGAGACGAGGACTGACTCCCCTGTGGAGCCTCCAGTAGGACCCAAAGTTCCATGTCAGCACTGGAGAGGAATCCTCAGGTTTCGTCATAGACTCCACACGAGGTCTTAGGCCCAGGCTCCGACAGCAGATGAATCCTGACAGGCCCCTCGAAACTCCCAGGGAGACTGGCCTGTCCTGAGGCCACAAGGGAGGGTCCCAGAGGTCCCCGTCGTAACTCGAGAAGGTCCTGCCGCAACTCGAGAAAATCCAGGAGGTTCTCCCTTCCATTCGAGATGAGGCCCTTTTCCGCTGAGGCGTCTCCAGGCAAATCACCCCTTCCCTCTTGAACTTCGAAAGGGTCCTTCACACCCTTGCTGCAACTCAAAAAGTTCCCCGACATACCCGCCTCCACTCGAGCGGAACACCGAGAGTCCCGACAACATCAAGAGGAGCCGGGTTTCCTCCTCAAAGCTCGAGATGAGGGTTCCTTTCCCTGCTTGGTCGGGAAAGGATTCCCTGCTTTCCTGTGGCATCTCGGAGGAGGGGCTCTCCACATGAAAGTCGAGAAGAACTCCAAGGGTCGTGCCACCATTCTCAATGTGCACTAAATGTCTCAGTCCACTCCAGAAGAACCTGATTTCCCTGCACTTCCTCGACATGCACGCCGAGGATCGACTCACAACACAGTGGCACGTTTGACAGACCTATCGGAAAGCCTCGTGGGAAAGCCTGCAAAGAATGCCACAGATCCCTGTATCAAGGCGTCGGGAAGCCTGCCACGGCTGCTCAAGCTCGTGAGGCAAGCGGACGTGCATGTTCCCACTCGAGACGTGGACAGACTCCCCTGTGGAGCCTCCAGTAGGACACAAAGATCCATGTCAGCACTGGAGAGGAATCCTCAGATTCCATCATAGATTCCACACGAGGTTTTAGGCCCCGGCACCAAATACAGAGGAATCCCTACAGGCCCCTCGCAACGCGCATGGAGACTGGCCTGTTCTGAGGATACAAGAGAGGGTCACAGACGTCCCGGTCGTAACTCGAGAAGGTCCCGTCGCAACTCTAGAATATCAAGGAGGTTCACCCCTCGAGGCGAGATGAGGGCCTTTCCCCCTCAGGCATCTCGAGGCAAATCACCCCTTCCCTCTTGAACTTCGAAAGGGTCCTTCACACCATTGCTGCAATCAAGAAGTTCCCCGACATACTCGCCTCCACTGGAGAGGAACACCGAGAGTCCCGCCCACATCAAGAAGAGCCCCGTATCCTCCTCATAGCTCGAGATGTGGGTTCCTTTCCCTGCTTCGTCTGGAAAGGATTCCTGGCTTTCCTATCACATCTCTGAGGAGACGCTCTCCACAGGAAAGTCGAGAGGAACTCCAGGGGTCGTTCCACCATTCCCAATGTGAACAAAATGTCTCAGTCCACTCCAGAAGAACCTGATTTCCCTGCATTTCCTGGAAATGCACGCCGAGGAGCGACTCACAAATCGTGGCACGTTTGACAGCCCTATCGAAAGCATCGTGGGAAAGCCTCCAAAGAATGCCACCCATCCCTGTATCAACGCCCCGGGAAGCCTGCCACGGCTGCTCCAGCTCGTGAGGAAAGCGGACGTGCATGTCCCCACTCGAGACGAGGACTGACTCCCGTTGGGAGCCTCCAGTATGTCCCAAAGATCCATGTCAGCACTGGAGAGGTATCCTCAGGTTCCATCACAGACTCCACACGAGTTCTCAGGCACCGGCAGCGCCTGCAGACGAATCCCAACAGGCCCCTCGCAAATTGCATGGAGACTGGCCTGTCCTGAGGCCACAAGGGAGGGTCCCAGAGGTCCCCGTCGTAACTCGAGGAGGTCCCGCCTCAAGTCGAGAAATTCCGGGAGGTTCTCCCCTCCAGGCGAGATGAGGCCCTTTTCCGCTGAGGCGTCTCGAGGCGTCTCGAGGCAAATAACCCCTTCCCTCTTGAAGTTCGAAAGGGTCGTTAACACCCTTGCTGCAACTCAAGAAGTTCCCCGACATACCCGCCTGCACTCGAGAGGAACACCGAGGTCCCGCCCACATCAAGAGGAGCCCCGTTTCCTCCTCATAGCTCGAGATGAGGGTTCCTTTCCCTGCTTCTTCGGGAAAGGACTCCTGGCTTTCCTGTCGCATCTCGGAGGAGGCGCTCTCCACAGGAACGTCGAGAGGAACTCCAGGGGTAGTGCAACCATTCTCAATGTGCACAAAATGTATCAGTCCACTCCAGAAGAACCTGATTTCCCTGCACTTCCTCGAAATGCACGCCGAGCAACGACTCACACCACAGTGGCACGTGTGACAGTCCTGTCGGAAAACCTCGTGGGAAAGCCTCTAAAAGTGCCACAGATCCCTGTGTCAAGGAGCCGGGAAGCCTGACATAGCTGCTCCAGCTCATGAGGAAAGCTGACGTGCATGTCCCCACTCGAGACGAGGAATGACTCTCCTGTGGAGCCGCCAGTAGAACCCAATGATCCATGTTAGCACTCGAGAGAAATCCTCAGGTTCCGCCATAGACTCCACACGAGGTCTTAGGCCCGGCACTGACTGCAGAGGAATCCCGACAAGCCCTTGGCAACTTGCATGGAGACTGGCCTGTCCTGAGGGACAAGGGAGGGTCCCAGGGGTCCCCGTCATAACTCGCGAAGGTCCCACCGCAATTATAAAGAATCCAGGAGGTTCTCCCGTCCAGGCGAGATGAGTCCGTTAACCGCTGAGGCGTCTCCAGGCAAATCACCCCTTCCCTCTTGAACTTCGAAAGGGTCCTTCACACCCTTGCTGCAACTCAAGAAGTTCCCCGGATACCCGCCTCTAGTCGAGAGGAACAGCGAGGGTCCCGCTCACATCAAGAGGAGCCCCGTTTCCTCCTCAAAGCTCGAGAAGTGGGTTCCTTTCCCTGCTTCCTCGGGAAAAGATTCCCGGCTTTCCTGTCGCATCTCGGAGGAGGCCCACACCACAGGAAAGTCTAGAGGATCTCTAGGGGTCTTGCCACCATTCCCAATGTGCACAGAATGTCTCAGTCCACTCCAGAAGAACCTGATTTCCCTGCACTTCCTCGACATGCACGTCGAGGATCGACTCACAACAGAGTGGCACGTTTGACAGCACTATCGGAAAGCCTCGTGAGAAAGCCTCCAAAGAATGCCACAGATCCCTGTATCAAGGGGCCGGGAAGCCTGCCACGGCTGGTCCAGCTCATGAGGAAAGCGGACATGCATGTCCCCACGGGAGAGGAGGCCTGACTCCTGGGTGGAGCCTCCAGTAGGACCCAAAGATCCATGTCAGCACTGGAGAGGAATCCTCAGGTTTCGCCATAGACACCACACGAGGTGTTAGGCCTCGGCACCGACTGCAGAGGAATCCTGACAGGCACCTCGCAACTCACATGGAGACTGGCGTGTCCTGAGGCCACAAGGGAGGGTCCCAGAGGTCCCCGTCGTAAGATGAGAATGTCCTGCCGCAACTCGAGAAAATCCAGGATGTTCTCCCTTCTTAGCGAGATGAGGCCCTATTCCGCTGAGGCGTTCCGAGGCAATAACCCCTTTCCTCTTGAACTTCGAAACGGTCCTTCACACCCTTGCTGTAACTCAAGAAGTTCCCCGACACACCCTCCTCCAGTCGAGAGGAACACCGTGGGTACCGCCCACATCAAGAGGAGACCTGTTTCCTCCTCAAAGCTCGAGATGGGGATTCCTTTCCCTGCTTCGTGGGGAAATCTTCCTTGCTTTCCTGTCGCATCTCAGAGGAGGCGCTCTCCACTGGAAAGTCGAGAGGAACTCCAAGGGTCGTGCCACCATTCCCAATGTGCAGGAAATGTCTCAGTCCATCCAGAAGAACCTGATTTCCCTGCACTTCCTCGACATGCACGCCGAGGATGGACTCACACCACAGTGGCACGTGTGACAGCCCTGTCGGAAAGCCTCGGGGGAAAGCCTCCAAAGAATGCCACAGATCAAGTATCAAGGCGCCGGTAAGCCTGCCACGGCTGCTCCAGCTCATGAGGAAAGCGGACGTGCATGTCCCCACTCGAGACGAGGACTGACTCCCCTGTGGAGCCCCCAGAAGGACCCCAAGATCTATGTCAGCACTGGAGAGGAATCCTCAGATTCCGTTATAGACACCACACTAGGTCTTAGGCCCCGGCAGAGACTGCAGAGGAATCCCGACAGGCCCTTCGCAACTCGAATGGAGACTGGCCTGTCCTGAGGCCACAAGGGAGGATCCCAGGGGTCCCCGTCGTAACTCGAGAAGGTCCCGTCACAATTCGAGAAAATCCAGGAGGTTCTCCCTTTCAGGCTAGATGAGTCCCTTTTCCCCTGAGAAGTCTCGAGGCAAATCACCCCTTCCCTCTTGAACTTCGAAAGGGTCCTTCTCACCGTTGCTGCAACTCCAGAAGTTCCCCGACATACCCGCCTCCAGTCGAGAGGGACACCGAGGGCCCCGCCAACATCAAGAGGAACCCCGTTTCCTCGTCAAAGATCGAGAAGAGGGTTCTTTTCCCTGCTTTGTCAGGAAAGGATTCCCGGCTTTCCTGTCGCATCTCGGAGGAGATTCTCTCCACAGGAAAGTCGAGAGGAACTCCAGGGGTGGTGCCACCATTCCCAATGTGCACAAAATATCTCAGTCCACTCCAGAAGAACCTGATTTCCCTGCACTTCCTCGACATGAACCCCGAGGATCGACTCACACCACAGTGGCACGTGTGACAGCCCTGTCGCAAAGCCTCGTGGGAAAAAAAACAAAGAATGCCACAGATCCCTGTATCAAGGCGCCGGGACGCCTGCCACGGCTGGTCCAGCTCGTGAGGAAAGCGGACGTGCATGTCCCCACTCGAGTCGAGGATTGACTCCCGTGTGGAGCCTCCAGTAGTATCCAAAGATCCTTGTCAGCACTGGAGAGGAATCCTCAGGTTCCGTCATAGACACCACACGAGGTCTTAGGCCCCGGCACCGACTGCAGAGGAATCCCGACAGGCCGCCGCAACTAGCATGGAGACTGGCCTATCCTGAGGCCCCAAGAGAGAGTCCCAGATGTACCTGTAATAACTGGAGAAGGTTCCGCCGCAACTCGACAAAATCCAGGAGGTTCTCCCCTCCAGGCGAGATGAGGCCCTTTTCCGCTGAGGCGTCTCCAGGCAAATCACCCCTTCCCTCTTGAACTTCGAAACGGTCCTTCACAGCCTTGCTGTAACTCAAGAAGTTCCCCGACACACCCTCCTCCAGTCGA
>NW_024070449.1:0-13084 GCF_014754425.2 Oryx dammah
CGCTGAGGCAGCAGGAGGACCTGGAGCCCAGCACGACAGAGCATGAGGTGAGGAGGCTGGGGCTGTGCATATGAGTGTGTGGATGGGGGTTCTGAGCTACACAGGGAGGAGTCCCCGTGTGCTGGGTCTGGGCCTAGAACAAAGGCTGGCCTCACACCACCCATCTTTCACTCTGCAGTCGCAGTGCATCCTATGCTGGGTATTTGCGATTCTCTGGGAAGCTTTCTGTCCCCGTATACACACATCAAAATGCTGGTGATGGGTAAACTTCTCTTCTCTCACAGCTCTAGTACTGGCTGCTCATTACAACCAGACTCCACTTCCAAGTCCTGTCCCTACAGCAGTGGGTGCTACAGGTGCAGGACCCAGGGATCTACAGAGGGGAGATAGAGACCTGAGACTTCCTTTCCGAAAGACACTGAGCCAGCTGGGTACTGGCCAGCACACTGGACATATTGGACCTCTGTGCCTGCAGGACCCACAGCCACAGGCACTTAGGTCCTCTCCCCTCTGCAAGAACATCCACCTTCACCTGCACCGGTACCTACTCAGGCTTTGGCAGGAGAATCTGAGACAGGGGATGAGTCACCATCTCTGCAGGGAGAGCCTGCCCTGGCTCCAGCCCAAGACCCCAGATGCCCATGATGCCTGAGCCACCCCTGCAGGGAGAACGGGCCCCCACTCTGGACAGAGACCTGGAGCCCTTTCTGGAAACACCTCGTCCAGTGGTGTGGTTGGCTCTGCAGTCTCCATCACTGTCTGCTTCCCTTGGATGCCATCAACTCGCTCCCCACCCAGGACAGATGAGTGCCCTTCCCCTGAGCATATTTGCATCTTGTTTTTGTGGAGTTTTCTTGTGATGTTTTATATTTTTACTGCTTTATGTATTTTTTTCTGTTAAGTTTTTGTTAATACATTTTACTTTAATTGAAACAATTTGGGAATATTAAGGCCTTCACAGTGCTGTGTAGCCATCAACAGAGTCTACATTCGCACCTTCTCATTGTATCCCCCCACTTCCAAGCAAAGCCTGGATTCATGTCAAGCACTCCCAATTCCTCCCTCCCCCACCTAACAACATTTAGTGTTCTTCATTCTCCATTTCTTCCCATTCTTTGGATGTCCGCAATCAATGCCAATCACTGAAATGATTTTAAAAAATGGATTTTCTTTTCTGACAGAAAGGGAATGTTATAGGCTCTTAAACTTGTTAGACTCTTTGAATTCCCATGGTTTTTACAGTCCATGGAGTTATCTAGGCCAGAATACTTGAGTCGATATCTTTTCCATGCTGCAGGGGATTTTTCAGACTCTCCACATATTGGAAGACTAACTTAAGAATTATTGTTATTATTTCACTGGACATAGTAGCCTTTGGGTAACCGAAAAGAGAGTGTACGTACTTTCAGGATGTCATCTGCAAAACGAAGCCCTTTCGGCAAATGTGATCAGAACCTCCAGTCAGGCATTGCTGTTGTAAATGTGACTTCTCAGCCAGAAGGGAGATGTGGAGCTCTTCCTGTTCCACAAACAAATTCACAGAAGAAGTCAAAGGAGAGAGCTGGAAAATGAACAACACCAACGACCAAAAAGCGTTCCTCATTGGACAAAGCTAGAGAAAACCCAACATCCTATGGCCAAAAAACCCTCTTGGAAATGAATGTTCAGTAAGGAAGAGCAGAAACATTTGAGGGTGGACAGGCCATGACCATGGCCAGTGTAGTTTTGAGATGGTCTGAGCTCTCAGGTGAAGAAACATACCAGTGTAAATCCTTTGCAGACAGCAATGATGGTCATCACCGTGTAAGCGTTTAGTCTGGTGTCAACATGCCCTGGGTACTACACGAGGAAGCAGACCTGGGTCTCTTCCTCTACCCCACATCCAACCCTCAGGAAGGCAGCTGGCTCAGCCATGAACTGCGACCACCTCCAGGGTAGACTCCACCTTCTCTTCTCTATGCACCGTGAACCTGCGCACAGTGTTACTTCAGAACCTCAAGAAACTCGCCCCATCCCCACTAGAGCCAGAAGCCTCCCCTGGCATCCAAACGCCTGTGGAATCACTTAGGCCCAAGCCCTAGTTCTGAACCCCTGGAGCCTCTTTCAGCCTCTACAGTGGGAATAACCAGGTCCTTTATACACAGATTCCCAGCTGTCAGATCTGACCTTTGGATTCACAGTCAGCTTTGTCCCTCCCATGGCAGCCAGGTGGGCCACCATGCAGGCAAAGGAGCACATGAATTGAGTTTCAAGGGAGGCATTGAAAAGACAGCATTGGATACAACACGTTGCAAACTGAGGGAGGGCCCCTATGCGTCTCAGAAAAGGCCTGTGGTGTGCAAGTGTGGAGGAGGGCTTCGATGGTGCAAAGGAAAGAGAGATTCTCAGGGCCAAAGGCTCTTGGCCTCTCCTTTAGCAGCTCCAGTGTTAGCCTGTGAACATTGGACAGCCAATATGGTCACATGAGCATGACTCTAATTTCCTCAGAAAGCAAGAGAAAGGGAGCAAGCTGTGGGAGGGCCCGGAGTGTGTGGTGGGTTGGATGAAGGGAGGTGCCATTCCTTTCTTCAGTGCAAACTGATTTTGTGATGCTCCTAGCTGCCAGACTGTAGTTACCAAGTCAGGTCACCGCAGCACCCAGTGTGGGCGGGGTGCCTTAGCCCCTGTCACATGGACAAGCTTCATCATGCGGATTCCCTGAGTTTTAACAGTAGGAACTGCGGGATTTGTCTGGGTTACCCCCTTCTTAGAATCCCAGTTTTGTCCTTTAGACTAAGAACATCAATTGCTACCTTAGCAGGTTGCGACCTTAAACCTGTGAAGACTCATTAGGGTAATCCTACAATTAGAAGCTGCCCTTAGGAAATATTGGGCTTCCCTGATACCTCAGCTAGAGAAGTATCCTCCTGCATTGCAGGAGAGCCCATTTTGATTCCTGAGTTAGGAAATTCTGATCTACTGCAGAAGGGAAAGGCTACCAGCCCAATATACTTGGGCCTCTTTGTGGCTCAGCCGGTAAAGAATCCACTTGCCTGTGGAGACCTGAGTATGACCCCTGGGTTTGGAAGATCCCCTGGAGAAGGGAAAGGCTGCCCACTCCAGTATTCTTGCCTGCACAATTACATGGATCCTATAGTCTACCGGGTTGCAAAGAGTTGGACACGACTGAAGGACTTCTCCATTCACTTTCAAGAGATATCCCCTGAATCCAGATTAGAATGGAGTCTCCCAATGCCATCTGGCATTTCTTCCCTGAAGCCAACCAAAATCCACACACTTGCATTTGCATGGTCTCCACTTAGCCCTCTGCACAGAAAACCCCGCATGGTTCCACAAGCTCACAGATAAGCAGGAGGACTCACAGGCAGATGTCTTCCCTCCAGTCTCAGGTGGAGCTTCGGGACCACAGCAAGAGCCAGTGCTCTCAAAACCTGGTCTTAGCAATGCCCTCATTCTCAAGCCAGTGCTTCTGCCCTGACGGGAGCCGAATGGTCACCAATCACCCCAGGCTGACCTCACGCTCCTCCCACTGCTGTAGACTGACCTCACCAGCCACCCCACCTTCCAGCAGAACCAGAGCTCCTCTTCCCCTTGATTGCAGGCTGAGTCCCGGCCCTAGGCCCCAATTGGTCATTGCCCAAGTCCTGAGCCCTTCACAGTAGCCAGGGAGGATGGAGCACACAGATTGGACAGATTCAGGTCATGTGCCCATACTCTCCAGGACACCTGTGAGGGCCTCATCATATGTCAGGGGTGGAGAGAGTGCAATGCCCCAAGAGCAGGGCTGAGCATCAGGTCACTGTGTCCTTGTGCTCCGTGTCTTGGGACGAGCTTGCACAACGTCTCTGCACAGCACTTTGTTCTCTGCAGACAAAACATTCATGACACAACTCTTCCCTTCCCAAGCGTAGTTTCATGCAACACTATTCAAGGGAACAAGGCCTCCAGTTTGAAGGGAAGTTTGGAGATCCCCCTCCTAGCATCTAGGCTTCTTCTGTGTGTCATGGTAGAATAATTGATTCAGTGAAAAAATACCCACTAGCACCACCACATGCTGCTCTGTGTTTTCAGGATTCTTGCCAGTTCTGAGTAGAGGACATGATCTAGGGGCCCCTCCAATGGAGTTAATTTTGTCCAAGGAAGCCCTTGAGACACTGAATCCCTCAATCACGTTGCTGTACGCCTAAAAGTAAAAAATCTTTAAAAATGCATAATACCACGATTATAAAGTAAGGCATTCACTCATCCAAAATTGTTATAAAATGTGTCAAGTTTTCCTTTCAATTGTTGATTCTTCGCATGTATCTTAATTGCTATGGTGGTGTTTTGTTAGGCAGGGATCCAACTTACTTTCCCAGTGGGTGCAAAATAGCCCCAATGGGTGGCCTCCTCTCTTCCTTTACATGTTCAGTTCAGTTCAGTTCAGTTCAGTTCAGTTCAGTGGCTCAGTCGTGTCCAACTCTCTTCGACCACATAAATCGTAGCACGCCAGGCCTCCTTGTCCATCACCAATGCCCTGAGTCCACTCAAACTCATGTCCATCGAGTCAATGATGCCATCCAGCTATGTCATCCTCTGTCGTCCCCTTCTCCTCCTACCCCCAATCCCTCCTAGCATCAGAGTCTTTTCCAATGAATCAACTATTCGCATAAGGTGGCCAAATTACTGGAGTTTCAGATTTAGCATCATTCCTTCCAAAGAAATCCCAGGCTGCCCTCCCTCAGAATGGGCTGGTTGGATCTCCTTGCAGTCCTAGGGACTCTCAAGAGTCTTCTCCAACACCACAGCTCCAAAACATCAATTCCTCGGCACTCAGCTTTCTTCACAGTCCAACTGTCACATCCATACGTGACAACTGCGAAAACCATAGCCTTGATTAGATGGAACGATTTTGGCAAAATAATTAATGTCTCTGCTTTTGAATATGCTATCTAAGTTGGTCATAACTTTTCTTCCAAGGAGTAAGCGTCTTTTAATTTCATGGCTGCAATCATCATCTGCAGTGATTTTGGAGTCACCTCAAAATAATGTCTGACACTGTTTCCACTATTCCCCATCTATTTGCCCTGACGTGATGGGACAGATACCACGATCTTAATTTTCTGTAAGTTGAGCTTGAAGCCAACGATTTCACTCTCATCTTTCACTTTCTTTCTGGGGACGTTTTACAAATAGCTGTGACAAGAAGAGAAGCAAAAAGCAAAGGAGAAAAGGAAAGTTATAAGTATCTGAATGCAGAGTTCCAAATAATAGCAAGAAGAAATAAGAAAGCCTTCTTCAGGGATCAATGCAAAGAAACAGAGGAAAACAACAGAATGGGAAAGACCAGAGATCACTTTAAGAAAATTAGAGATACCAAGGGAACATTTCATGCAAAGATGGCCTCGATAAAGGACAGAAATGGTATGGACCTAACAGAAGCAGAAGATATTAAGAAGAGGTGGCAAGAATACACTGGAGAACTGTACAAAAAAAGATTTTCACGTTTCACGACCCAGATAATCATGATGATGTGATCACTAATCTAGAGCCAGACATCTTGGAATGTGAAGTCAAGTGGGCCTTAGAAAGCATCACTACGAACAAAGCTAGAGCAGGTGATGGAATTCCAGTTGAGCTGTTTCAAATCCTGAAAGATGAGGCTTTGAAAGTGCTGCACTCAATATGCCAGCAAATTTGGAAAACTCAGCAGTGGCCACAAGACTGGGAAAGGTCAGCTTTCATTCCGATTCCAAAGAAAGGCAATGCCAAAGAATGCTCAAACTACTGCACAATTGCACTCATCTCACATGCTAGTAAAGTAATGCTCAAAATTCTCCAAGCCAGGCTTCAGCAATATGTGAACCGTGAACTCCCTGATGTTCAAGCTGGTTTTAGAAAAGGCAGAAGAACCAGAGATCAAATTGCCACCATCTGCTGAGTCATCAAAAAAGCAAGAGAATTCCAGAAAAACATCTGTTTCTGCTTTATTGACTATGCCAAAGCCTTTGACTGTGCAGATCACAATAAACTGTAGAAAATTCTGAAAGAGATGGGAATAGCAGACCACTTGACCTGCCTCTTGAGAAATCTTTATGCAGGTCAGGAAACAATAGTTAGAACTGGACATGGAACAACAGACTGGTTCCAAATAGAAAAAGGAGTACGTCAAGGCTGTATATTGTCACCCTGCTTATTTAACTTCTATGCAGAGTACATCTTGAGTAACGCTGGACTGGAAGAAACACAAGCTGGAGTCAAGACTGCCGGGAAAAATATCAGTAACCTCAGATATGCAGATGACACCACCCTTATGGCAGAAAGTGAAGAGGAGCTAAAAAGCCTCTTGATGAAAATGAAAGAGGAGAATGAAAAGGTTGGCTTAAAGTTCAACATTCAGAAATCGAAGATCATGGCATCTGGTCCCATCACTTCATGGGAAATAGATGGGGAAACAGTGGAAACAGTGTCAGACTTTATTTGTTTGGACTCCAAAATCACTGCAGATTGTGACTGCAGCCATGAAATTAAAAGATGCTTACTCCTTGGAAGAAAAGTTATGACCAACTTAGATAGCATATTCAAAAGCAGAGACATTACTTTGCCGACTAAGGTCCATCTAGTCAAGGCTATGGTTTTTCCTGTGGTCATGTATGGATGGGAGAGTTGGACTGTGAAGAAGGCTGAGCACAGAATAATTGATGCTTTTGAACTGTGGTGTTGGAGAGGACTCTTGAGAGTCCCTTGGACTGCAAGTAGATCCAACCAGTCCATTCTGAAGGAGATCAGCCCTGGGATTTCATTGGAAGGAATGATGCTAAAGCTGAAGCTTCAGTACTTTGGCCTCCTCATGCGAAGTGTTGACTCATTGGAAAAGACTCTGATGCTGGGAGAGATTGAGGGCGGGAGGAGAAGGGGACGACCGAGGATGAGATTGCTGGATGGCATTAAGGACTCGATGGAAGTGTCTCAGTGAACTCCAGGAGATGGTAATGGACAGGGAGGCCTGGCGTTCTGTGATTCATGGGGTCGCAAAGAGTCGGACACGACTGAGCGACTGAACTGAATTGCCCTTTCACTTTTATCAAGAGGCTCTTTAGTTCCTCTTCACTTTCTACCATAGGGTGTTGTCATCTGCATATCTCAGGTTATTGATATTTCTCCTGGCAATCTTGATTCCAGCTTGTGCTTCTTCCAGCCCAGCCTTTTCATGACGTGTTCTGCATATAAGTTACAGAAGCAGGGGACAATATACAGCCTTGACTGTACTCCTTTTCCTATTTGGAATCAGTCTGTTGTCCCATGTCAAATTCTACCTTTTGCTTCATGACCTGCTTATAGGTTTCCTAAGAGGCAGGTCAGGTGGTCTGGTATTCCCATCTCTTGAACATTTTCCAACACTTCATTGTGATCCACACAGTCAAAGGCTCTGACATAGTCAGTAAAGCCAAAATAGATGTTTTTCTAGAACTCTCTTGCTTTGTCGACGATTCAGTGGATGTTGGCAATTTGATCTCTGGTTCCTCTGCGTTTTCTAAAACCAGCTTGAATATCTGGAAGTTCACGGTTCATGTTTTGCTGAAGCCTTGCTTGGAGAATTTTGACCATTACTTTACTAGTGTGTCAGAGGAGCGCAACTTGGCGGTAGTTTGAGCAATCTTTGGCCTTGGAAGGAAAACTGACCTTTTCCAGTCCTGAGGACACTGAGTTTTCCAATTTTGCTGGCATATCGAGTGCAGCACTTTCACAGCTTCATCTTTCAGGGGTTGAAATAGCTCTACTGGAAATCCATCAACTCCACTAATATATTCATAGTGATGCTAAGGCCCACTTGACTTCACATTCCAGGATGTCTGGTAATAGGTGAGTGATCACACCATCGTGATTATCTGGGTTGTTAAGATCTTTCTGGTACAGTTCTGTGAATACTTGCAACTTCTTCTTAATATTCTGCTTCTTAGGTCCATACCATTTCTGTCTTTATCGAGCCCATCTTTGCATGAAATTATTCCTTGGTATCTCTAATTTTCTTGACAAGATCTCTAGCCTTTTCCACTCTGTTGCTTTCCTCTATTTCTTTGCATTGTTTGCTCCTGAAGGCTTTCTTCTCTCTCCTTACTATTCTTTGGAATGATGCATTCAGATGCTTATAGCTTTCCTTTTCTCCTTTGCTTTTCTCTTCTCTTCTATTCACAGCTATTTGTAAGGCCTCCTCAGACAGCCATTTTGCTTTTTTGCGTTTAGTTTTATTTGGGATGGTCTTGATCCCTGTTCCTGTACAATGTCACGAACCTCTGTCCATAGGTAATCAGGCACTCTATCAGATCTAATCCTTTAA
The DNA here is from genome assembly GCF_014754425.2 of Oryx dammah. Taxonomy (NCBI): domain Eukaryota; kingdom Metazoa; phylum Chordata; class Mammalia; order Artiodactyla; family Bovidae; genus Oryx; species Oryx dammah. The sequence continues at coordinate 8,318 of NW_024070449.1, forward strand.
ATCTATTTCTCACTTCCACTGTATAATCATCAGGGATTTGATTTAGGTCATACCTGAATTGTCTAGTAGTTTTTCCTACTTTCTTCCATTTAAGTCTAGCAATTAGATTTTCAAATTAGATTGCTACATTAAATTTAGCAATTAGAACTTCATGATCTGAGCCAGTCAGCTCCCCATCTGTTTTTGCACACTGTATGGAGCTTCTCCACCTTTGGCTGCAAAGAATATACTTAGTCTGATTTCAGTGCTGACCATCTGATGATGTCCATGTGTAGAGTCTTCTCTTGTGTTGTTGGAAGAGGGTGTTTGCTATGACCAGTGTGTTCTCTTGGCAAAATTCTGTTATTTGCCCTCCTTCATTCCGTATTCCAAGGTCAAATTTGCCTAATATTCCAGGTGTTTCTTGACCTCCTACTTTTGCATTCCAGTCCCCTAGAATGAAAAGAACAACTTTTTGGGGTGTTAGTTCGAAAAGTTCTTGAAAGTCTTCATAGAACCGTTCAACGTCAACTTCTTCAGCATTACTGGTTGGGGCATAGGCTTGGATTACCTGATACTGAATGGTTTGCCTTGGAAAAGAACAGAGATCGTTCTGACGTTTTTGAGAGGGCATCCAAGTACTGCCCTTCAGATTCTTTTGCTGACCATGATGGCTATTCCATTTCTTATAAGGGATCCTGCCCTCAGTAGTAGATACAATGTTCATCTGAGCTAATTCACCCATCCCAGTCAATATGAGTTCGCTGATTCCTAGAGTGTCAATGTTCACTCTTGCCATCACCTGTTTGAACACTTCCACGTTGCCTTGATTCCTGAACCTAACATTCCAGGTTCCTATGCAGTATTGCTCTTTACAACATCGGATCTTGCTTGTTTCACCAGTCACATCCACAGCTGGGTATTGTGTTTTCTTTGGCTCCATCCCTTCAGTCTTTCTGGAGTTTTTTTCTCCACTGATCTCCAGTAGCATATTGGGCCCTTACCAACCTAGGAGTTCCTCTTTCAGTGTCCTCTCATTTTGCCTTTTCATACTGATCATGGGGTTCTCAAGCCAAGAATACTGAAGTGGATTGCCATTCCCTTCTCCAGTGGACCACATTCTGTCAGCCCTCTCCATCATGACCCGTCCGCCTTGGGTGGCCCCTCAAGGCATGGCCTAGTTTCACTGAGCTAGAAGAGGCTGTGGTCCATGTGATCAGATTGGCTAGTTGTCTGTGGTTATGGTCTCAGTGTGTCTGCCCTCTGATACTGTCTCCCAACACCTGCCGTCTTACTTGGGTTTCTCTTACCTTGGTCGTGGGGTATCTATTCATGGCTGCTCAAGCAAAGCGCAGCCACTGCTCCTTACTTTAAACGACGGGGATGTCATCAGGCCCGCCCCTCCTGACCTAGAACATCCGGTAGCTCCTCTCAGCCCTCCTGCAGCCACACACAACCTTTAGTGGTGTAGAAACTACAAATCTGTGTTCCAACCACAAGTAAAGTGCAGTCGCTAAGTCGTGTCTGACTCTTTGTGACTCCATGGACTTTAGCCCACCAGGCTCCTCCATCCATGGAATTTTCTAGGCAAGAGTACTGGAGTGGGTTGCCATTTCCTTCTCCAGGGGATCTTCCCATTCCAGGGATCAAACCAGGGCCCCACATTGCGGGCAGACGCTTTACCATCTGAGCCACCATGGATCAAGCTTTCACAAATAAAAAAGATAGTAAACTGAACATGAGATGACTTGCAAGTCATGTATCTAATAAGCGGTTCCAATGTAAAATACACTAAGAACAAACAGCACTCAAGTCTCCAAGAGAAAACGCACCACCTTTGTCCCATCCCGCAACACCAACTCCAACCTAAACACTTGATCTCACTCTAACCAATCCCTAAAGCTTAACCCTAAGCTAACAATATCCATGTGCATTCAAAGGCATCCATCCATCCGCAGGAGAGATAGAGTGGAAGAGAAAAAGGAAGACAGAGACTGAATTTCGAAAGGAAAAGAAAGACATGTCTCGAGAGAGACAGTCAACCAAAGAGAGGAAATGAGTAGATTTTACAGACCTGTTCATAAATCTATCTGGAAGTTGAAAGCAATGACAGTGCCCATCCACCGCAGAAGTGGGAAAATGAGCCAAGCTTATGAGAGTAAAGGAGAAGAATACAGGGAGCCATTATAGGCTCAGCCACCCACAGAAGCCGCGATGGGGCACTTGATCCAGAATCTCAATGGAAAAAAGAGGACCAGAAAGTTAGGTCCTCTTTTAAATAAGAGAAGGTGACCTTCCAGTCTTCCTTTCAGTCCTCCTTTGGGGAGGGGGGAGGACTGGGTCCCAAAATAGGCAAGAAGGGGAGTGCCTTTTCTGACATCCCAGAGCCCATCCAGGCCTGTTTCTGCCCCATTCTGTGCTAGGTCAGCCATGTATTGCATCTTGCCTTTGGAAATTCCCAGGGCACAAGCTCCATGTGATACCAGCCCCAGGTTGAAAGGCATTTAGGTGTTTTAGGCTGACAGACCAAGGCAGTAGATGAGAGACGGACCTCACTCGCAGATGGAGAGACTAGGGAAACCCTGAGGGGCATATGGCTTGTCAAGGGCCACATCACAGATGAGAAGAAGGAGCCTGTCTGAAAGAGCGTTGTCCTCAGAGCTCAGTCCCTGGATGCACCCAGGCCTGCCAAAGCTGTGGGATGAGCAGTGTGTGTGTCACTGTGCCTGCACATGGCCTAAGGGGATGGGTGAACAGACAGAAACCCAGAGGTTCACTTGGGGAGCTTTGTGTAAAGGACCTCAGCAACGAGCCCAGGAAATGACGTCACTTCCTGGCAACAGAACCCAACAGAACTCGGAAACTGGATCTCCAGGCCTCACAGTGAAGAGGAGCCCCCAGTCACTTCACAGGCAGCCAGGATGTTTTGCTGTTTGCCCCTTTTCAGAGGCCGGGGCCTCGGTAGAGCTCATCGACACAGTGTGTGGCAACGCAGTCGGTGCTGCCTCAGGACCCCCCCGAGAGGCCTCTTGCCCTTTGCCCGAAGGAAAAGAAAGGTAACACTGGAGCTCCAGCCCGGGCCAGGTCCCCTCTCCCATCCCACCCGAGTAACCCTGAGTCCTTTCCCTGAGTGTGTGGATGGGGTTTCCTGGGGGTAACTCTGGGTCAAGCATGCCCCTGCAGATGTGGCTCAGAAGTCTGTGGGCTGGGTGTGTCCACATCCCAGGGCCGAGCAGGCTGAGTGGTATGGGGAGAGTCCAGGCAGCACCGGCTGCCCAGGAAGACCCCATGCACTCAAGGGCATCTCCTTCGTCCAGGGTGGGTGCCTGAGCAAACACATCTTTTTGCTAGCAGCAGAATTTCGAGCGTGCAGAAACAGCCGCCATACTGGACAGGCCCAGCTCAGTAAACTCCAGGCAGGGTTGGCTGATGGTCAGTGTCATGTCAGAGCTTCCCAGTCGATGTGGCCGATGAGGGGGGTACCCCGTTCACCTCCCCAAGGGAGGCGTCGTATCCCCACCCCCTACCCCTGAGGCCCAGTGCAGACTCAGCCACCCACAGAAGCTGAGATGGGACACTTGAACCATAACCTAAATGGAAAAAGAGGACAAAAAAATGGATCCTCTTTTAATTAAGAGAAGGTGACCTTTCAGTCTCCCTTTCAATCCTCCATTGGATGGGAGCCGGGTCCCCAAATAGGCAGGATGGGGAGTGCAGTCGAGTTGCCATAAGGATCTGTGGCTTTCTTTCGAGGTGCCACAGGGCAGTCACACCTGTCATCATGTTTCGAGTCTATACTCGGAGTGACAACTCGGAGTCGAGTCAGTGCTGGGGAATCAGGTTTCTGTGTAGTGGACTGGGACATTGGGTTCTTTTTTAATTTTGGCATGACCCCTGGAGTTCCTCTCGAGTTTCAATTGAGACTGCCTCCTCTTGAGTTGTGACAGAACACCAGGATTCCTTTCCCGATGAAGCAGGGAAATGGACCCTCATCTCGAGATGAGGAGGGAAAAACTGGGTTCTTCTTGAGTTCTGGCGGGACACTCGGTGTTCCTCTCAAGTGGGGACTGGTATGTCAGGGAACTTCTTGAGTTGCATCAAGAGTGTCAAGGAGCCTTTCGAGGCTCAAGAGGGAAGGTGGGATTTCTCTCGAGATGCCACAGTGGAAAAGGGCCTCATCTCGCGATGAGGGGAGAATTTCCTGGTTTTTCTCAAGTTACAGCAGGAAACTTGGGATTCCTCCCGAATTACGACGGGGACCTCAGGGACCCGCTCATGTTGCCTCAGGAAAGTCCACTCTCCATGTGAGTTGCGAGGGGCCTCTTGGGATTCCTCTCCCGTCAGTGCCGGGGCTGAGGTCCTCATCTCAAGTTGAGGCCGGAATCTCAGGTTTCCTCTCCAGTGCTGACTAGAACCTCAGTGTTCCTATGGAGTTTCCACAGGGGAGTCAGTCTTTGTCTCGTGTGGAGACATGCACATCTGCTTTCCTCTCGAGCTGAAAAAGTTGTGTCAGGCTTCTTGTCGACTTGACACAGGGATAGGTGGCTTTCACTCGAGACGTCACAGGGCTGTCACAACTGCCATCGTGTTTTGAGGTGATACTCGGGGTGACAGTCGAGTTAGTGCAGGGGAATCAGATGTATCTGGAGCGGATTGGGACATCTGGGTCTTCTGGATTGTGGCATGAACCCTGGAGTTTCTCTCCAGTCTCACATTGAGTCCGCCTCCTCCTCAGGTGTCACGGGAAAGCCAGTATACCTTTCCCATTAAAGCAGGAAAATGGACCTT
>NW_024070450.1:0-13083 GCF_014754425.2 Oryx dammah
TGTTTTTCCCTTGCTGCTTTTAATATTTGTTCTTTCTGTTTGATCTTTGTTTATTTGATTAATGTGTTTTGGGGGGTGTTTCCCATTGGCTTTATCCTGTTTGGGACTCTCTGGGTTTCTTGGACTTGGGTGATTATTTCTTTCCCCATTTTAGGGAAGTTTTCAACTATTACCTCCTGAAGTATTGTCTCATGTCTTTCTTTTTGTCTTCTTCTTCTGGGACTCCTATGATTCGAGTGATGCGGCAGTGAATATTGTCCCAGATGTCTCTGAGATTGTCCTCATTTCTTTTAATTTGTTCTTTTTTCCTCGCTGATTCATTTATTTTTAGAATTCTATCTTCTACTTCACTAATCCTATCTTCTGCCTCCATTATTCTACTATTTGTTCCCTTCAGAGTGTTTTTGATCTCATTTATTGCATTATTCATTATATATTGACTCTTTTTCATTTCTTCTAGGTTCTTTCTTGCATCTTCTAAATCCTTTTCTCCAGGCTATTTATCTGTGATTCCATTTGATTTCAAGATTTTTGATCATTTTCACTATCATTATTTGTATAGATTCCCTATCTCTTCCTCTTTTATTTGGTTTGGTGGGCATTTATCCTGTTCCTTCACCTGCTGGGTATTCCCCTCTCTCTTCATCTTGTTTATATTGCTGTGTTTGGGGTGGCCTTTCTGTATTCTGACAGTTTGTGGAGTTCTCTTTATAGTGGAGTTTCCTCGCTGTGGGTGGGGTTGTACGGGTGGCTTGTCAAGGTTTCCTGGTTAGGGAAGTTTGTGTCAGTGTTCTGGTGGGTGGAGCTGGATTTCTTCTCTCTGGAGTGCAATAAAGTGTCCAGTAATGGGTTATGAGATGTCAGTGGGTTGGAGTGAGTTTGGGCAGCCTCTATATTGAAGCTTAAGGCTGTGTTCCTGTGTTGCTGGAGAATTTGTGTGGTATGTCTTGCTCTGGAACTTTTTGGCCCTTAGGTGGTGCTTGGTTTCAGTGTAGGTATGGAGGCATTTGATGAGCTCCTGTTGATTAATGTTCCCTGGAGTCAGAGTTCTCTGCTGTCCTCAGGATTTGGACTTCAGCTTTCTGCCCTGGTTTTCAGTCTTATTTTTACAGTGGCCTCAAGACTTCTCCATCTAAACAGCATCATTGATAAAACATCTAGGTTAAAGATGAAAAGTTTCTCCACAGTGAGGGACTTCCAGAGAGGTTCACAGAGTTACATGGAGAAGAGAAGAGGGAGGAGGGAGTTAGAAGTGACTCGAATGAGATGAGGTGGAATCAAAAGCGGAGAGAGCAAGCTAGCCAGTAATCACTTCCTTATGTGTGCTCCACAGTCTGGACTGCTCAGAGATGTTCATGGAGTTACACTAAGAACAGAAGAGGGAGGAAGGAGACAGAGATGGCCAGGAGGATAAAGGGGCAGAAATCAAAAGGAGAGAGACAGATTCAGCCAGTAATCAGTTCCTAAGTGTTCTCCACCGTCTGGAACACACAAAGAGATTCACAGAGTTGGGTAGAGAAGAGAAGGGGGAGGGAGGAGATTGAGGCGACCTGCTGGAGAAAAAGGAGAGTCCAAAGAGGGAGAGAGCAGTCAAGCCAGTAACCTCGCTCCCAAGTAACAATGGGTACTGAAGATTGGGTTCTTAAAGGTACAAAATTGATAACAAATACCAAAAAGCAAAGATTAAAAATCTAGAGTAGAGACTGGATTTTCAAAAATATAAAATTAAAGGAAAGAAAAAAAAGTTCCAAAAATTATAAAAAGTATTTATATATGAAGTTTGCTTTATGGTCTCTCTCTCTTTTTTTTTTTTTGCAAAGTAATAGTAGGTTATAGAAATGAAAATTAAAGGACTAATAGAAGACTTAGAAATTTTTAAAAAATAAAGAATGAGAGTAAAATATATCTAGGACTTTCTCTGGTGGTGTTGTGGGCAGTGTGGGGTAAGTTCATTTTTGGATAGTTCCTTGTTCTGGCTTATATTTCTCAAGATCTGTAGTCCCCTTCCTATGTAGTCGGTACTAACTACAGGGTCTTAATCTATTGCACCTGTCACTTCCAAGGAGGTTCCCTGTTTTAGCTTCTTCTGTTTGCTGGTCTCTTCAGTGTCTAATTTCTGCCCTGACACAAGGGTGAGGTGGTGGACACATTTTTAGGCTCACTTGTTCAGTCGTGCTGTGGGGAGGGAGGGACACTGCAAACAAATAACACTGGCGTGTACTCGCAGTGTCTCAGCCACACTGGGCCTGCCCCCGCTCATGGCACATGTGCTTTCCCTGCCCACACTGCTCAGGCTCTAAGTTGCTCCACCAGGAACCGTCTGAGGCCGGCCCTGGGCTGCATGAACTTCCCAGGTCTAAGCCACTCAGGTTCAGGTCCTCGGGTAGTCCTCAGAGGCACAGACTCGGTTGGGTCTGCGTTTTGTGCCCTTCCCAGGTTTGAGCAGCTCAGGTGATGAGGTGTTTGGTGAGTGTGGTTGCTGCAACTTATCACCTCCCTTGCCCCTGCCCCTCGGTTTTCTGGGTGTACAACCAGCGCACCTTCTCAGGCAGATGTTGACCATCCAGAATCCCAAGAAGTCTTAGTTAGCAAAAAAGCCTGCTTGCAGTTTGGTAGATAATGCCTCTCTGGGGCCGTGATTGCCCCCTTCTGGCTCTGGCTGCTTGTCACCAGAGGGGGATGGTCTGCAGCCTTCTAGCTCTGTTCAGTCCTTTGTTCTGTGAGTGGGCCTGGCAGTGTCTTATGTTAGGGCTTTTTGCATGGTAGCTATCCCACAGTCTGGTTTAGTAGCCCAAGTTAGTTCCCTCAGATTGCCCTCAGGGCATTCAGGCCTGGTCTTTGCTCTAAGCAAAGCAGCCCGCGCCTCCCTGCCCAGGCCCCGCTTGCTAGTGGCAGGTGCAGGTGTCTGCGCTGCTTCTCCGCTGGGGTTGTTACCGTTGGGCACATAATCTGTTTGATTTAATTATTTATTTATTTTCCCTCCCAGTTATGTGGCCCTCTGTGGTTCCAAGGCTCCACCACAGACTCGGCAGTGAGAGTGTTTCCTGGTGTTTGGAAACCTCTCTTTTTAAGACTCCCTTCCCGGGATGAAGCTCTGTCCCTACCTCTTTTGTCTCTCTTTTTGTCTTTTATATTTTTTCCTACCTCCTTTTGAAGACAATGGGCTGCTTTTCTGGGTGCCTGATGTCCTCTGCTGGCATCATAAATTGTTTTGTGGAATTTCCTCAGTGTTTAAATGTTCTTTTTTTAGAATTTTTATTATTATTTATTATTATTATTTTTTACTTTACAATATTGTATTGGTTTTGCCATATATCAGCATGAATCTGCCATGGGTGTACACGTGTTCCCAATCCTGAACCCCCCACCCACCTCCCTCCCCATACCATCCCTCTGGGTCATCCCAGTGCACCAGCCCCAAGCATCCTGTATCCTGCATCGAACTTAGACTGGCGATTCCTTTCTTATATGATATTATACATGTTTCAATGCCATTCTCCCAAATCATCCCACCCTCTCCCTCTCCCACAGAGTCCAAAAGACTGGTCTATATATCTGTGTCTCTTTTGCTGTCTCGCATACAGGGTTATCATTACCATCTTTCTAAATTCCATGTATATACGTTAGTATACTGTATTGGTGTTTTTCTTTTCTTTCTGGCTTACTTCATTCTGGATAATAGGCTCCAGTTTCATCCACCTCATTAGAACTGATTCAAATGTATTCTTTTTAATGGCTGAGTAATACTCCATTGTGTATATGTACCACAGCTTTCTTATCCATTCATCTGCTGATGGACATCTAGGTTGCTTCCATGTCCTGGCTATTACAAACAGTGCTGTGATGAACATTGGGGTAGAAAGTGGTCTCCCCGTCCTATTCCTCTGCCATCTTAGGACCGCCTCTGGCTTATATTTTGAAAAGAAGTATCACTGTAGCCACTAGAGCTGCTGGGTGCTGGCGGATGAGAGACTCCAATACCATCATCCCCAGAACCATTGCCACCATCCCCAGGAGCAGCACCTGCCTCCCTCCAGCCCACAGGGGCAGAGCTCTCCAGGTTCTATCATGGCAGACTGTTCATGCATAGGAACAGGAAAAGCTTTGCCCTGCCACTGGCTTCAAAGATCCTCTGAAAAGTGGCCAAAATATATGAAGCTCAGGCTGTGAAAAAACTGGGCATCAGGCCAGAGAGGATCAGCAGTGATCTCTGGGAGCTGAGACACAGAAGAGACGAGCTGTGCAGCTGCCCCAGCTTTCTGTCTATACAGACTGCCCAGGCCATGCCCAACTGGCTCCCTGGGTGTTGAGGGGGAATTGCAGAGCAGAGGCTGTTGGAGCTGGCAGGCAGTGCACCAGAGAGGAGAGGGCAGCAGAGGGAGGACAGAACCCTGCATGTGGGCAGAGAGTCCGCTGGATCTATAGCAGAAACTCTTCATTCAGGTGACATCATATATAGTACTTAGAGGGATCTTGTCTCAAACTCCCACTGATCAACCCTTAAGGCAAGACTCAACAGGATAAAAGTGTTTCTAAGCTAAGCAAACAACATTACATTTTAAAAAGTTATGGAATATACCTAGGGAAAAATACACCCAGCACCCAAGGAAAAGAGTATGCCAAGAATGAGAAATATCCAAACCATTATGAGGAGAGAAATCAATTGATAAAAGGCATCTTGATTGGAAAGGAAAAGGTAAAACTATCTGCAGACATGATTGCCTATGCAGAAAATCAAATGGAATCTACAAAATATTGACAAGAACTAATCATTGAATTAGCAAGATTGTAGGATAAAAGATATATTAAGAGAGAAATAACTAGCCATGCCCAATCACTCAACTAATTGTCCCAGCACTTTTCTTCACTGACTTGATACATGTCCAGTCAGCCACAAAATTCTTATTTTAGTGTGCCTTGGGTTTTTTTTTCTCCTCATGCAAACTAAGGTTTTAATTTTAGTAGGAAACCAAGCCAATTGTGGCAATGATGTTGGAAAACCAGAAATTGGGTAGCAGGCATATTTTCTGAGAGAAATTGTGATCAAGAGTCTTTTTTTTTTGTTTTGTTTTTAGAGAATCTGTTTCCTTTCTGTCTTTTGTTTTGTTTCACTGCATCTCACGGCTTGTAGGATCTTAGTTCCCCGACATGGGACCAAAGCCATGCCTCCTGCAGTGAAAGCCTGGAGTCCTGACCACTGGACCAACAGGGAATTCCCTGTGGTCTAGAGTCTTTAAAAAGAAATAGAGAAAGAAACATTTAGGTAAATCTTTCTAACTTTTGGAACATATTAATACTTTAAGGAAATAACCATTAATGAAAGAATTTTATACATGAATTCCACTGAATCATTAACCAAAGTAATGAAAAATTATTAACAATTGGCAGAGTCCCTGGTGCTGGGAAAGACTGAGGGCAGAAGGAGAAGAGGATGTCAGAGGAAGAGATGGCTGGATGGCATCAGAGATGCAATTAACATGAACTTGGGCAAACTCTGGGGGATGGTGAGGGAAAGAGAGGCCTGGTGAACTGCAGTCCATGGGGTTGCAAAGAGTCAGACATGCCTGGGCGACTGAACACCAAGCCACGTTCTTCCCAATCAGTTTCATCAGTAATAAAGCTGGTATTCAGATTGACACACATGCAAGGGGGATGAGTCAAAGGCTGTAGATGCTAAGCTGGACCTGTGTGAAAGGAGTCGTAAGGGACACGCTGCAGGCGTGAGTGGGTGGTGTCAGTGAACTCCTTGTAGGGGAAATGATTCAAGTGGTCCAGCTTATAAAGCCACACACTTTCTTTCAGACTTTCAAAAGAAAGGTGCTGCTGGTGGTAAAGGATCAGACTGCCAAGGCAGGAGACACAACAGACACAGGTTCAATCCCTTTGTGGGAAAGATCCCCTGGAGATGGAAATGGGAACTTGCTCCAGTATTCTTGCCTGGAAAATCCAATGGACAGGGAGCCTGGAGAGTTCCCGTACATGGGTCACAAACAGTGGGACACGATTGAGCCCAGACACACAGACGTACATATATTTTTAATCCAGGAGAAAGCAGAGGTTAGAGTAGTGGTTACAGTTCAGGACAGAGCAAGGTAAAACATGTGTAGGACTTCCCTGGGGATTCAGTGGACGAGAAATCACCTGCCAATGCAAGGGACAATGCTTTGATGCCTGGTCTGGGAAGATCCAACATGCCACAGAGCAACTGAGCCCATGCCCCACACCTACTGAGCCTGTGCTCTAGATCCCATGTTCTGCAATAAGAGAAGTGACCACGATGAGAAGCCTGTGCACAGCAACGAGAATTTAGCCCCCACTCCCTACAACTAGAGAAAGCCTGAGCACAGAAAGGAAGACCAAACACAGGCAAAAATAAATCAATAAAATCAACAGACGGGAGGAGAGTAGGCCAGCTTCTCTCAGTAATGGGCAGTGTGGAGCTGGGCCAGGGGTCCTGTATGAAAATCAAGTGGGAAATAAAGCCTTGCAGTTGCTTACAGATGACTAAATGAGCTCTCTGTCTTTCTGCAGGTGCTACAAAGGAAGAGCTGTAAGCAGACGTTGCTACAGTTTCAGTTGTAAGTTTAGCAGATATTGATATGTTTTCACCATCGTTCCTGGAGAGAAACTGTGTCAGGGCAGATCCAGACTCACATGGGTGCGTAGAGTTGGTGTGGACACTCTGGTCAGACATGTGGGAGGAAAGCCCGAAGAACGTACTGTGCAAGGCTCTAGCATTTTGACTTCTGCTGTCGTCCATCCCACAAGTGGAAACTCATGAATTAACCAGACCCACCTGAGGGTCTAACATTAGGACAGCAGGAGAGTCAGTGGAACATCCCGGTGGCTCTGACTCCTGCCTCCACAGAAGACACCATGACATTGCACAGGATGCAGTGATCAAGGCCATCCCTAAGAAAAAGAAATGCTAAAAGTCAAAATGGTTGTCTGAGGAGGCCTTATAAATAATTGAGAAAACAAGAGAAGCTAAAGACAAAGGTGAAAAGGAAAGATAAACCTATTTGAATGCAGAGTTCCAAAGAATAAGAAAGAGAGATAAGGAAACCCTTCCTCTCTGATCAATGCTAAGAAATAGAAGAAAACAACAGAATGGGAAAGACTAGAGATCTATTCAAGAAAATTAGAGATACCAAGGCAATATTTCATGCAAAGATGGGCACAATAAAACACAGAAGTGGTATGGTTCTAAGAGAAGGAAAAGATATTAAGAAGAGGTGGCAAGAATATACAGAAGCAATATTCAGAAAAGATCGTCATGACCCAGATAAACACGAGGGTGTGATCACTCACCTAGAGCCAGATATCCTGGAATGTGAAATCAAATGGGCCTTAGGATGCATCATGAAGAACAAAGTTAGTGGAAGTGATGGAATTTCTGTGGAGCTATTTCTAATCCTAAGAGGTGATGCTGTGAAAGTGGTGCACCCAAAATGGCAGTAAATTTGGAAATCTCCAAAAAATTTTGGAATAAAATATTTTCCAAAAATGTGGAAAACTGTGCCATGAGCACTGGACTGGAAAAGATCAGTTTTCATTCCAATCTCAAAGAAAGGCAATGCCAAAGAATGTTTAAACTACTCCACAATTGCACTTGTCTCACACGCTAGCAAAGTAATGCTCCAAATTCTCCAACCGAGGCTTCAACAGTACGTGAAATGTGAACTTCCAGACGTTCAAGCTGCATTTAGAAAAGGCAGAGGAACCAGAGATCAAATTGCTAACATCCTTTGGATCATCCAAAAAGCAAGAGAGTTCCAGAAAAATATCTACTTCTGCTTTATTAACCACACTAAAGCCTTTTGACTCTGTGGATCACAACAAACTGTGGAAAATTCTTCAAGAGATGGGAATACCAGACCACCTGACCTGCTTCCTGAGAAATCTGTATCCCGGTCAAGAAGCAGCAGTTAGAAGTGCACATGGAACAACAGACTTGTTCCAAATGGGGAAGGAATGCATCAAGGCTGTATATTGTCACCCTGCTTGTTTAACTTATATGCAGAGTACATCATGTGAAATGCTGGGCTGGGTGAAACACAAAATGGAATCAAGATTGCCATGAGAAGTATCAATAACCTCAGATATATAGATAACACCACTCTTATGGCAGAAAGTGAAGTGGAAATAAAGAGCCTCTTGATGAAAGTGAAAGAGGAGGGTGAAAAAGTTTGCTTAAAAATCAACATTCAGAAAACTAAGATTGTGGCATCTGTTCCCATCACTTCATGGCAAATAAATGGGGAAACAATGGAAACAGTGAAAGACTTTAGTTTTTTGGGGGGCTCCAAAATCACTGCAGATGGTGACTGTAACCATGAAATTAAAAGACGACTGCTCAATAGGGAATTGATTACTGATTAGACTGCTCTCTCCCCTTTTGATTCTCTCTCTTCTCCTACTGATCACCTCTATCTCCCTCCTCGCTCTTCTCTTCTTCATGTAACTCTGTGAACCTCCTGGGTGTCCTCACTGTGGAGAATCTTTTTGCCATTAACCTAGATGTTTTATCACCAGAGTTGTATGGATGAAGAAGTCTTGAGGCTACTATAAGAATAAGACTGAAATCCAGGGGCAGGCGTCCTAAATCCAAATCTTGAGAACACCAGAAAACTCCTGACTCCAGGGACCATTAATCGACCAAAGCTCATACAAAAGCCTCTATACCTACACTGAAACCAAGCTCCACCCAAGAGCCAACAAGTTTCAGAGCAAGACATTTCAAGCTAATTCTCCAACAAAGCAGGAACATAACCCTGAGCACAAAAATACAGGTGGCCAAAAGTCACACCAAACCCATAGACACCTCAAAACTCTCTACTGGACACTTCATTGCACTCCAGAGAGAAGCGATCCAGCTCTACCTACCAGAACACCGATGCAAATTTCCCTAACCAGGAAACCTTGACAAGCACTGGTCCAACACCATCCACGGGAGGATCCTCCACAGTAAAGAGGAACCACAAGCGTCCAGCATACAGAAAGGCCACGCAAAACACAGCAACCTAAACAAGATGAAAAGGCAGAGAAATATTCAGCAGGGAAAGGAACATGATAAATGCCCACCAATCCAAACAAAAGAGGAAGAGATAGGGAGTCTAACTGAAAAAGAATTGAGAACAATGACAGTACAAATGATCCAAAAATTTGAAAACAAAATGGAGTTACAGATGAATAGTCTGGAGACAAGGATTGAGAAGATGCAAGAAAAGTTTAACAACGACCTAGAAGAAATAAAAAAGAGTCAGTATATAATGAATAATGCAATAACTGAGATCAAAAGCACTCTGGAGGGAACCAATGGTAGAATAACTGATGCAAGATAGGATAAGTGAGGTAGAAGATAGAATGGTGGAAATAAACAAAGCAGAGAGGAAAAATGAAAAAAGAATTAAAAGAAATGAAGAAAACCTCAGAGACCTCTGGGACAATGTTAAATGTCCCACCATTCGAATCATAGGAGTCCCAGAAGAAGAAGACAAAAAGAAAGACCATGAGAAGATACTTGAGGAGATAATAGTTGAAAACTTCCTTAAAATGGGGAAGGAAATAATCACCCAAGTCCAAGAAATCCAGAGAGTCCCAAACAGGATAAAGCCAAGGGGAAACACCCCCAAAAACACATTAATCAAATTAACAAAGATCAAACAGAAAGAACAAATATTAAAAGCAGCAAGGGAAAAACAACAAATAACACACAAGGGGATTCCCATAAGGATAACAGCTGATCTTTCAATAGAAACTCTTCAGGCCAGGAGGGAATGGCAGGACATACTTAAAGTGATGAAAGAAAATAACATACAGCCCAGATTACTGTACCCAGCAAGGATCTCATTCAAATATGAAGGAGAAATCAAAAGATTTACAGACAAGCAAAAGCTGAGAGAATTAAGCACCACAAAATCAGCTCTCCAACAAATGCTAAAGGATCTTCTCTAGACAGGGAACACAGAAAAGGTGTATAAACTCAAACCCAAAACAACAAAGTAAATGGCAATGGGATCATACTTATCAATAATTACCTTAAACGTAAATAGGTTGAATGCCCCAACCAAAAGACAAAGACTGGCTGAATGGACACAAAAACAAGACCCCTATACATTTTGTCGACTAGAGACCCACCTCAAACCTAGGGACACATACAGACTGAAAGTGAAGGGCTCGAAAAAGATATTTCATGCAAATGGAAACCAAAAGAAAGTAGGAGTAGCAATACCCATATCAGATAAAATAGACTTTGAATAAAGGCTGTGAAAAGAGACAAAAAAGGACACTACATAATGATCAAAGGATCAATCCAAAAAGAAGATATAACATATATATAAACATATATGCACCCAACATAGGAGCACCGCAATATGTAAGGCAAATGCTAACACGTATGAAAGGGGAAATTAACATTAACACAATAATAGTGGGAGACTTTAATACCCCACTCACACCTATGGATAGATCAACTAAACAGAAAATTAGCAAGGAAACACAAACTTTAAATGATATAATGGACCAGGTAGACTTAATTGATATCTATAAGTCATTTCACCCTAAAACAAGGAATTTCACCTTTTTCTCAAGTGCACACAGAACCTTCTCCAGGATAGATCACATCCTGGGCCATAAATCTAACCTTTGTAAATTCAAAAAGATTGAAATCATCTCAAGAATCTTTTCTGATCACAATGCGGTAAGGTTAGATGTCAACTTCAGGGGAAAAAACTATTAAAAATGCAAACATATGGAGGATAAACAACACACTTTTGAATAACCAAAAAATCACAGAGGAAATCAGAAAAGAAATTTAATAATGCCTAGAAATGGACGAAAATGAAAACACAACAACCCAAAACCTATGGGATTCAGTAAAAGCAGTGCTAACGGGAAGGTTCATAGCAATACAAGCCTACCTCAAGAAACAGAAGAGAAATCAAATAAATAACCTAACTCTACACCTAAAGCAACTAGAAAAGGAAAAAAAATGAAGAAACCCTGGATTAGCAGAAGGAAGGAAATCACAAAAAGTAGGGTAGAGGAGGCAGCCCTAAGATGGCGGAGGAATAGGACGGAGAGACCACTTTCTCCCCCACAAATTCATTGAAAGAACATTTGAACACTGAGTAAATTCCACAAAACAATTTCTGATATATTTTTACTATTTTCATTTTTTAAATTAAAAAATATTTTTAAGTCCTCTATTACTCTTTTAATTTTCATTTTTATAACCTACTATTACTTTGCAAAAGAAAGACCCTATTTTTAAAAGCAAACTTCATATATATATATATAAATATATATATATATATAAAATACTTTTTTGACTTATTTTCTTTAATATTGTATTTTTGAGAATCCAACCTCTACTCTAGATTTTTAACCTTTGCTTTTTGGTATTTGTGAACAATTTTGTACCTTTAAGAACTCAATCTTCAGTACCCATTGTTACTTGGGAGAGAGATTACTGGCTTGACTTTTTTTCTCCCCCTTTGGACTCTCCTTTTTCTCCACCAGGTGGCCTCTATCTCCTCCCTCCTCCTTCTCTTCTCTACCCAACTCTGTGAATCTCTTTGTGTGTTCCGGACTGTGGGGAACACTTAGGGAACTGATTACTGGCTGGATCTGTGTCTCTCCTTTTGATCCCCCCCCTTTATCCACCTGGCTACCTCTGTCTCCTTCCTTCCTCTTTTCTTCTCTGTATAACTCCATGAATATCACTGAGCAGTCCAGACTGTGGAGAGCACATAAGGAAGTGATTACTGGCTAGCTTTCTCTCTCCGCTTTTGATTCTTCCTCTTCTTCTCCTGGTCACCTCTATCTACCTCCTCCCTCTTCTCTTCTCCATGTAACTCTGTGAACCTCTCTGGGTGTCCCTCACTGTGGAGAAACTTTTCATCTTTAACCTAGATGTTTTATCATCAGTGCTGTATAGATGGAGAAGTCCTGAGGCTACTGTAAAATTAAGACTGAAAACCAAAGGTAGGAGGCTTAAGTCCAAATTCTGAGAACACCAGAGAACTCCTGACTCCAGGGAACATTAATCGATAGGAGCTCATCAAATGCGTCCATACCTACACTGAAACCAAGTACCACACAAGGGCTAACAATTTCAATGCAAATT
The DNA here is from genome assembly GCF_014754425.2 of Oryx dammah. Lineage (NCBI taxonomy): Eukaryota > Metazoa > Chordata > Mammalia > Artiodactyla > Bovidae > Oryx > Oryx dammah. Next base: position 12,131 of record NW_024070450.1, read on the forward strand.
CTCCAGCACCACAGGAACATAGCCATGAGCTTCAATATACAGGCTGCCCAAAGTCACTCCAAACCCACTGACATCTCATAACTCATTACTGGACACTTCATTGCACTACGAAGAGAAGAAATCCACCTCCACCCACCAGAACGCCAACACAAGCTTCCCTAACCAGGAAACCTTGACAAGCCAGCCATCCAACCACACCCAGAGTGAGGAAACTCCACAATAAAGAGGAACCACAAAGTGCCAGAATACGGAAAGGCCACCCCAAACACAGCAATCTAAACAAGATGAAAAGGCAGAGAAATATCCAGCAGGTAAAGGAACAGGATAAATGCCCAACAAACCAAACCAAAGAGGAAGAGATAGAGAATCTACCTGATAAAGAATTCTGAATAATGATAGTAAAAATGATCCAAAATTTTGAAAACAAAATGGAGTTACAGATAAATAGTCTGGAGACAAGGATCGAGAAGATGCAAGAAAGGTTTAACAAGGATCTAGAAGAAATTAAAAAAAGTGAATATATAATGAATACTGCAATAAATGAGATCAAAAACATTCTGGAGGGAACCAACAGTAGAATAATGGAGGAAGAAAATAGGATAAGCGAGGTAGAATATAGAATGGTAGAAATAAATGAAACAGGAGGAAAAAGAAAAACTAATTAAAAGAAATTAGGACAAACTCAGAGACATCTGGGACAATGTTAAAGGCCCCAACATTCGAATCATAGGAGTCCCAGAAGAAGACAAAAAGAAAGGCCATGAGAAAATACTTGAGGAGATAATAGTTGAAAACTTCCCTAAAATGGGGAAGGAAATAATCACCCAAGTCCAAGAAATCCAGAGATTCCCAAACAGGATAAAGCCAAGGCAAAAAACCCCAAGACACATATTAATCAAATTAACTAAGATCAAACAGAAAGAACAAATATTAAAAGCAGCAAGGGAAAAACA